>NW_015165939.1:4991-6762 GCF_001447785.1 Gekko japonicus
CTTTGCCCTACAAGAGGCCTTGGGTTGCCAGCAGTGCTCCCTCTAAGCTGAGTTAGTGTGAGCTAGCTCACAGTTTTTTAGCTTCCGGCTCACACATCTTTGTCTCAGCGCAGGAAGGATGGCTCCAGAGCCAACTCATTGATGCAGCAGCCAAATCGCTCGCTCACAACTTCAATGCCGGCAACTCACAAAGGTAGAATTTTTGCTCACAAGACTCCACAGCTTAGAGGGAGCATTGCTCCAGAGCAAACCAATTTATGCAGCAGCCCAATCGCTCACTCACAACTTCAATGCCAGTAGCTCACGAAGTAGGATTTTTGCTCACAAGATTCCACAGCTTAGAGGGAGCATTGCTCCAGAGCAAACCAATTGATGCAGCAGCCCAATCGCTCGCTCACAGCTTTAATGCCATTAACTCACAAAGTAGGATTTTTGCTCACAAGACTCCACAGCTTAGAGGGAGCACTGGTTGCCAGCTCAAGGCCTGGAAATTCCTGGAGGATCAGGTGGTTGATCTTGGGGAGGGGAGAGTTTGGGACAGGAAGGACCTTAGCAGGGTATAATGCCACGAAATCTACCCTCCAACCTCATGACTATCGAGTCAGTGTGTTGAGGTGTTGAGGTGCATCTTTTGGTCTCCAACTGATTGGATTTACTCACCTGTTGTTCCCAACCCTTGAGCGGACAGAGTCGGTGAATCCCAATCCTCTTGCGGTGAGACTCACGTCGATACAGATCATGGGAAAAACCTAAGATGCCTTTGAACTACAGACTTCGTATGATTGCACATAGTGTAATAAACTCTGCCGCGACAAAACAATCTGTGTGAATCAAACCGGTGTGTGTAGAAGGAACGGCAGATGAAAGGGATCTCGGAAAGGCCCCGAGAAGGGAGCACCAATTCTCACTCGGACAAAATGGTAACAATAAAGACGCTGGATGTCATCATCGCTTTTTATCTTAAGCCCGCAACTTTCCCAGCCAGTCATTAATTCTTAGGAAATGCCCTTTGCCTTCATCTTTATTGCTGAAATAATCCATCCTGCTTTTTGTTCTAATGGCCATTGACAGGCGGGATAACTCGAAAGACAAACAGAAAGGGGGATTTCAAGGATAACAGTGAGCCTCAGCACTTAGGGAAGTTCACGGGTACACCTCGTAGCTACCTAAGCACTGGAGTCATCAATGGATCAGTTTTATAATAATGAATGATGTGTTCAGTTCCAGACCCGAGACTTTAAAAACTATCAATATTAGAGTACTGGTCATCTCTTCCACTTCACAGAATGGTTCAAAACTTGTGGGTCAATCACATGGATTGAGATGAGCAAGTGGTCTTTAGCAATGCTCCCTCTAAGCTGTGGAGTCCTGTGAGCAAAAATTCTACGTTGTGAGCTGCTGGCATTAAAGTTGTGAGCGAGCGAGCGACTTGGCCGCTGCATAAATTAGTCTGCTCTGGAGCCGTCCTTCCTGTGCTGAGACAAAAATGTGTGAGCTGGAGGCCAAAAAACTGTGAGCTGGCTCGCACTAACTCAGCTTAGAAAGAACGCTGGTCTTCCGCCTTTCCAGATTGGGATGCACTGACCTGCAAAAGAGTGATCGGAAGTCTCAACGGGAGGAGGTGACGTTATGACTTCACCGGTGTAGGACTCTGGATAGCAGACTGAGAGAACGGGAATAAGAAATGCAAACTGCACACCAGGAGGGGTACCTGTAAGTGAGGAACAAGTCAAGGGTCGATGTCATGGAGGGATGTTTCCCACCACTGAGT
>NW_015165939.1:8195-8346 GCF_001447785.1 Gekko japonicus
AGAGGGAATATTGATCTTCACAGCTGCTGTCTTGGGAGCAACTTACTTTCCCCTGGGCCGTCCACCTTAGGAACATGATCTTCCCCCAAAGGCAAAAGAGGAACAGTGTGCTGTTGTTATTGTTGTTAAATGTATACCCCGCCCTATCCCA
>NW_015165939.1:8489-11810 GCF_001447785.1 Gekko japonicus
CCAAGCGATGTTCTCTAAAGCAGCAGGGCACTGGGAAAGTGCCATGGACAGGGGACGCTAGGATGGTTGAATGTCCAACACTTCAACTAAAGGCCTGGTGGAACAACTCCAATTTACAGCCCCTGGAGGCATGTTCTAGCAGGTCGGGGCAAAGGCCAGAAAAGCCCATGCCCTGGTTGAGGCTAAGTGGACATCCCTCGGGTCAGGGATCACCAGGAGGTGCTGATCAGAACATAAGAGAAGAACATAAGAGAAGAACATAAGAGAAGCCAGTGTTGGGTAAGGTCAATGGCCCATCCAGTCCAACACTCTGTGTCACACAGTGGCCAAAAACACCAGGGGCCATCAGGAGGTCCAGCAGTGGGGCCAGGACACTAGGAGCCCTCCCACTGTTGACCTCCCCAAGCACCAAAAATATAGAGCATCACTTGCCCCTAGGGGTCATTTCGTAGAAAAAGAGGTGCAGGAGCTCATTAGCATAATTCATTAGCATAACTTATTTACATATGCCACCACCACCCCAACATCACCGGAAGTGTGTCAGAAGGCAACACCCTCCGCCCAGGCTCCACTGGACTGTTTTAGATTGCTAGCTATTGGGGGGGGGGACATGCAGATCTGTCCTTGCAGAGGAGGGGGAGCCCACTGGACTGTTTTGGACTTGGGGGGGGGGCTTTGCAACTTACCTGGCTGCTTCTTGCTCTGACTGAGGGCTGCTGGGAGCAGGGGGTGGGGCTTTTTGCATGTGCCCGCTCCCTGCGCTCTTTACTGCCGGAGCTCCGCTCCTGTGCGCTCCCACAGGAAATGACCCCTGCTTGCCCCAGACGGAGAGTTCCTGTCTATACCTTGTGGCTAATAGCCCCTGATGGACCTCTGCTCCATATGTTTGTCTAATTCCCTCTTGAAGCTGTCCATGCTTGTAGCCGCCACCGCCTCCTGTGGCAGTGAATTCCATGGGTTAATCACTCTTTGGGTGAAGAAGGACTCCCTTTTATCCATTCTAACCCGACTGCTCAGCAACTTCATTGAGTACCCACGAGTTCTTGTACTGTGAGAACGCAATCAGAAGAGCATAAAGCTCTCCGGGGCTCATATGGGGAGAGGTGGTCCTCTCTGTTGAAGGGAGCTTTGACTCTGGGAGATTCTGCATCTAGCATTTGCTCCAAGATGAGATGAAGGACAACCAGTGAGAAAGTACTCAAACTGCCAATTGCGATGCAGTGTGATGCGGTGGCTAAAAAGGCAAATGTGATTTGGGGTGTATCAACATAAATTTAGTGTCCAGATCATGAGCAGTGATGGTATCACTTTGCTCTGCTCTGGTTAGACCTCACCTAGAGTATTGTCTTGAGTTTTGGGCACCACAGTTTAAGAAGGATATAGACAGGCTGGAACATGTCCAGAGGAGGGCAATGAAGATGGTGAGGGGTCTGGAGACCAAGTCCTGTGAGGAAAGGCTGAAGGAGCTGGGTATGTTGAGCCTGGAGAGAAGACGACTGAGAGGTGATATGATAACAATCTTCAAGTACTTGAAGGGCTGTCATCTATAGGATGGTGTGGAGTGGTTTTCTGTTGCCCTAGAAGGTCCCACCAGAACCAACAGGTTGAAATTAAATCAGAAGAGTTTTCGGCTAAACATTAGGAAGAACGTCCTGACAGAGCGGTTAATAACAGGCTTCCTCGGGAGGTGTATGCCTGAACCGCAGGCACCAAGAGTCTCAGCTCTTCCATCTCCCTCACAAGCCCAGACCCCCACAACTTTCTTCCATTGCTTGACCAACCGGGAGGGGAGTCACACCCCCATCAGATAACTGAGTGCCTACTGATGTTGTTTACTGAATATCCACTGAGTATCAATGCTTTCTGCGAATATTCTCCCAACGAACTCAGGAATGTTTTGAAGAATTGGGGGGGGGAATCATTTCCTGGGGAGGCGGTTGGAAATGCTGGTTTTAGGCTGACCCTCCTGGAGAATCTTGTCTTTGTCAATTACAGCCCCCTCCTCGTTCCTCAGTGAGGCCACGGGGGTCTTTGAAGCTGCCCCCACCCCGCTTCAAGGTGCTGCTAATGGGATACATGCTTCTAATTTAGGTTCCCATGTTATATTACAGCACCCGAAGGCAAGCGCTAGAGTTGGGTTTGTGAGAAAGGCCCGGCTCTGCCGTTTATCTGATGACCTTTCCAAAGAGAAGAGTGTGAAGGTTATCCATCTCCCCCCCCCCCAAAAAAAAAGATTGAGACCATGTAAGCACGGCTTCCTGGTTTCCCCTCACTATTTTTGAAAACAACCGAGAGACTTTTCTCCACAGATGCCTGTCGTTTGGTACGGGGCCAATCCGGTTCCCCACCCGTCGTAGCAAATTAAGGCTGCTCCCCAATTTGGCAACTGGGCTCTTCTGGTGCGGGAATCCTCATTTTGTTTTGCCACGCAGAAGCCGAACGGGCCAGTCTTTATTTTCACATCGTTTCCTTTTTCCTTGTGCAGAGTTCCTCTCATTAAAACATGTGCAGCATCTATTTTTGCACTGACGATACCTAAATAGCAGGGAAAGGAAATATCATCAAAGGAAGCAAAGGATTGGGGACACCAGAAACAGGAATGGGTGAAGCGAAAAGGTTTACGTTGACAGCTTATGAAAACAAAACAAACAAAAAAGCAGCAAAAGGACTCAGCGAACCAAGTTTGAGTCACTGCCACAGGAGGTGGTGGCGGCTACAAGCATGGACGGCTTCAAGAGGGAATTGGATAAACATATGGAGCAGAGGTCCATCAGGGGCTATTAGCCACAAGGAATAGATAGGGACTCTCAGTCTGGGGCAAGTGATGCTCTGTCATCTTGGTGCTTGGGGGGGGGGGATCAACAGTGGGAGGGCTTCTAATGTCCTGGTCCCACTGGTGGACCTCCTGATGGCACTGGTATTTCTGGCCACTGTGGGATACAGAGTGTTGGACTGGATGGGCCTTTGGCCTGATCCAACATTGGCATCTCTTATGTTCTTATGTTCTTATTATCCCTAACTATGGGCACATACATCATTGGGGCGGGATTGCCTACCAGCAGCCAGTAGGGTTCAGTTGGTATTTCCTCAGCTTGTCTCGGCTCGGCTCCCGGCTTCAGCTCGGCCTCTCCATCCACTCTTTCTTCAGACTTCTCAGTGGTCTTCTGGAGTCGACGGGCCATTCGTCGCGCCGACCGCAGTGCGGCTCCGTCCCTCAGGCTCCGTCGCGCCTGCGCCGCTGGGTCTTTGCGCTTCCTGGCTCCGCCTCTGCCGCCGGTCCACTGCTCGATGTTACGTCTTTCTTTACTTCCGCTTGCCACC
>NW_015165939.1:12040-16431 GCF_001447785.1 Gekko japonicus
CCACTGGGTGACACAGAGTGTTGGACTGGATGGGCCATTGGCTTGGTCCAACATTGCCCACGAGTTCTTATATTATGAGAAAGGGAGAAAAGTACCTCTTTCTCTACCTGCTCTTTCCCATGCATAATCTTATAAACCTCGATCATGTCACCCCTCAGTCGTCGTTTCTCCAAGCTAAAGAGCCCTAAGCGCCTTAACCTTTCCTCATAGGGAAAGTGTTCCAACCCTTTTATCATTCGAGTTGCCCTTTTCTGCACTGTTTCCAAAGCTATAATATCCTTTTTAAGGTGTGGTGACCAGAATTGCACACAGTATTCCAAATGAGGTCACACCATTGATTTATATAGGGGCATTATGATATTGGCTGACCTGTTTTCAATACCCTTCCTAATAATCCCCAGCATAGCAGTAGCCTTCTTTATTGCAGTCACACACTGTCTCGACATTTTCAGTGAGCTATCTACTACAACTCCAAGATCTCTCTCTTGCTCAGTCTCTGCCAGTTCAGACCCCATCAATGTGTATTTATATTTACAATTTTTGGCTCCAATGTGCATCACCTTGCACTTGGCCACATTGAACCCCATTTGCCATCTGAACGTCTCTTGCTTTCAAAAACCCTACAGGGTCACCATAAGTTAGGATAAAGACTTCTCTTCGCTCTGCCCTCCTTAGCCTGGCTGTCCTTTTCCCCTTCTGATCTCCTTTGTGCTGTGGCCGGGGCCTGTGATGTCACAGAGAGCTCGTGTTGCCAGGGATGGTCACTGCATAACTTGCGGACCACCCTGACCTAAAGGCTCTTACCTTTAAAGCCCTACATGGTCAGGGACCTACATACCTAAGGGACCGCCTTTCCCTGTATGTCCCCCAGAGAGCACTGTGGTCGGGGGTCCAGAATCGGCTGGCCCTACCAGGTCTTAAGGATGTTAGGCTGTTGACAATGAGGGCAAGGGTAGAATGAGCTCCCGGAGGAGATCAGGGCCCTGCTCGACCTTTTACAGTTCTGCAGGGCCTGTAAAACGGAGCTCTTCCGCCAGGCATTCGGGAGCTGCCGCCGCCACCAATGAAGAACATCGGTTGGTTAAAAGGGAAAGGGCCCTGGACTCTGGAAACTGTCATCAACAGCCAACAGTGAGCCCTGCAAGGATACTCAAATAAACACTGAGAGCTGACTGCAAGCGGAGAACTTTGTATATTGGCTGCTACCGTCATATAAATACCCAGGGGTCATTTCCTGCAGGAGCGCCCCGGTCCAAAACAGTCCAGTGGCACCTTTAAGACCAAGTTTTATTCAGGTACAAGCTCTCCCTCCTCTGCGAGGACAGAACTGCATGTGTCCCCCTCCCCCATAGCTAGCAATCCAAAAGAGTCCAGTGGAGCCTGAGCGGTGGGGGTTGCCTTCTGACACACTTCCGGTGATGTCAGGGGTTGTGGCATATGCAAATAGGTTATGCCAACGAGTTATGCTAATGAGCTCCTGCACCTCTTTTTCCACGAAATGACCCCTATGAATACCAATTACTAGAGGGGGTGTGGTATATGCAAATGAGTTATGCTAATGAGTTATGCTAATGAGCTCCTGCACCTCTTTTTCTACGAAATGACCCCTATGAATACCAATTACTAGCACTCTATTACGATTTTATAATTGTTTTAACTGCAACTATGTTTTAATGTAATGATCCGTTTTTATGTGAGCCGCCCTGAGCCAGCTTCGGCCGGGAAAGCAGGATAAAAATCCTGAAAAATAAATAAATAAATAAATAAAATAGATGGCCCAGGCTAGCCCTGACTCATCAGATCTCAGAAGCTAAGCAGGATCGGTCCCGGTTAGTATGTGGATGGGAGACCACCGAGAAGTCCGGGTCACTACTAAGAGGCAGGCGAGGGCAAGCCACCTTCCTTTGCCTCTTGCCTGCAGGGCCACCCCAAGCTGGCTGTGACTTGATGGGCTCTTGCTACCACGATGCCGCATGAAGCCATAAGGAACGTTGGTATAGAAGTATTTTGATCAAAATAGATCAATTGGTGGCATGTTCTATTTTCAAATAGAATAACTCAGTGGAGAAAACAAAGTTTGAGTCCAGGGGCACCTTGAAGACCAACAAAGTTTTATTCAAGGTGTGAGCTTCCGTGTGCAGGCACACTTTGCCAGACAAATGGAATTACATACCATAGTAGTATACAGGGGTAATTTCATAGAAAAAGAAATGCAGGAGCAAAACTCATTAGCATAACTTATTTGCATATGCCACACCCCCTGACATCACCGGAAGTGTGTCAGAAGGCAACACCCACTGCTCAGGCTCCACTGGACTGTTTTGGATTGCTAGCTATCGGGGGGTGGGAACGTGCAGATCTGTCCTAGCAGAGGAGGAAGAGCTTGTACCTGAATAAAACTTGGTCTTAAAGGTGCCACTGGACTGTTTTGGATGGGGGGGGAGCTCTGCAACTTATCTGGCCCCTAGTTGTATATTCAGGACACTTGAGTCTCCAGTACTGACATAGTTATTACCTATGTTGTTTCCCCGCCCCAATTGAACCCAAATAGGTGATAACCAGAAACCCTGCTTGACATTCTTTTGATCTGTTTTTTAAAAATATCTTCACCATTTTGCATGCTAATTTAACAAGAACCCCCTATCTATATGACTTTGATCTGTAATTCCATTTCATCGGCTGACGAAGTGTGCCTGCACCCGAAAGCTCACACCTTGAATAAAACGTTGTTGGTCTCAAAGGTGCCCCGGGACTCTAACTCTGTTCTGTTGCTTCAGATCAACACGGTGGCCCACCTTGATCTCACTCAATGGATAGTTTCATAAGTTTTTTTTGACTTTTTAAATAAATACAAGTCCATCTTGGAAACTGTCATTGGCCTAAAGACTCCAAATTCTACTGAAACATCTCATGCCCCAATGCATGCAATTACTCCTGGCTGTATTATGTTGCTGTTCTCTGGGGGGTGGCTGGGAATCAAACCTTGGTCTGAGTTCAAGAGGCGCGTGTCAAGACAAGCTCCCGCCAAAAACGGTAGACTCAATTCTCATACTCTAAAGGCATCGTTCAAAGAAGACATTAAAAAGCCTCATTAGAAGTGTCACGCACATCCTGAATTAATTAATTAATTAATTAAAGCAAGTGAGTGTTGGGACTTGGGAGAACGGAGCCCCTTGCAAAGTGTTCAAAAGTTAAAATCAAGTTTTCCTCCGGCAGCCACAGAGACAGTGCTGTAGTTGTTTCTCTTTACAAATGAGTATGAGCAACGAATCAGGAGCCGTACAGTAAACAGAGAGCTGTTACCCAGAGAAGAAGAGCACTGCTAGATCAGACCACATGATCAATTGAGTCCCGCTTCCTGCTTCCTTCAGTGGCCAATCAGATGTGCCCAAAAGCAGAGCCTGGAGGCCAAACCATCTCCCTTGGGGTTAAAAGGTAAAGGTAAAGGTTCCCTTGCTCGAAAGCCAGTCGAGTCCGACTCTAGGGTTGCGGTGCTCATCTCCGTTTCAAAGCCGAAGAGCCAGCGCTGTCCAAAGACATTTCCGTGGTTATGTGGCCGGCATGATTAAACACCAAGGTCGTGCACGGAACACTGTTACCTTCCCATCGAAGTGGTCCCAATTTATCTACTTGCCATTTCTTGCTTTCGAACTGCTAGGTTGGCAGGAGCTGGAACTAGAGACGGGAGCTCACTCCGTCATGCGGCACACTCGGGTCTCGAACTGCTGGACTACCGACCTTCCACAGCCTGCAGTTCAGCATCTTAACCAGTGGTCTTCAGTGGTTATTGCCTCCCGACACGGAGGTCCCACATTCGGTCATCATGACCAGGAACCTTTGCCAATGGCGTTTGTCTACTCTCTTTTTAAAGCCATTTAAACTAGTGGCCATCTAAACTAGTAGCCATCTAAACTAGTGGCTATCACCATTCATCACATTCCGCGACAGCAAGTTCCTCAGGTAACGGATCTGTTTGGTGACATGATTTCTTTCCCCAGTTTCTAAGTCTTTTGACTTCATTGCGTGCCCCGTGTTCTATCATTTCTACATGGGGAAACCAAGGTGCCTCCACCCACTTTCCCCACCTTATTCATAATTTTATAAGCCTCTGTGATAATTTTATGACCCCCCCCTTCATTATCTTTCTTCTGGACTGAAAAGCTGCGGATTCTTTAACCTTTAATCACGGAGAAGATGCTCCAACCCCTTGATCGTTTTGATTTGCATGTTCTGCACCTTTTCCGGCTATGTATGTGCAGGGGTCGTTTCGTAGAAAAAGAGCTAGGGGAACTCATTAGCATAACTCATTCGCATATGCCACACCCCCTGACACCACCGGAAGTGTGTCATAAGGCCACACACCCCGCCCCCAACGGTCCCGGCCGCCGCCG
>NW_015165939.1:17428-24346 GCF_001447785.1 Gekko japonicus
ACCGCCCCGAAGACCCCCCCCCCCTTTTTTCCCTCTATGAATGCCTTGGAAGAAAATAAAAGATCGGTAACTCGATTTGCGTCCCTTTATTTTGCAGGTAGAGTCACTCATGTTATAACTACACGCGATTGTGCCCAGCAAAAGGACCGTGGTATTAAATTGCATTCGCAGGCCTCCTTTATTCAACTATGTAACCTGCGAAAGCAAGTGATTTTGCAGCAGTCGACAGTTTCCAGGAGCCGGATTAATCTAAAATTGATATTTTCGTCGTCGTAGAGGCGGAAAGAGCAAATGGATTAGGAAACCCCGGCCTCTGCTTCGACACGGGGCAAGTGAATCTTAAAAGCATCCTTAAGAGATGTCTATCTTAAATTGCTTGAAGGCATCAAGGTTTCGTGTCCTGTTTAAATAATGGGTAGCATGTGCTGCTCGTGGAAAGGCAGTTTCGACTGAGTAGAGGCCCACTGCACTAAGAAATCAATATATTCAGTTCTCAACAGGGCTGTATCTGTGGATGCTTAGATCTGGAGACAGAAGCCATGAACAGACTCTACAGATCTTTCTACAAAAGACTCAGAAAAGACCCAGCTTTGCAGAAAAATCTGAAATGTAGAAAAAATGCACTGGGGGGTTACCCTCCTCAAATAATTTTATTTATTTATTTATTTTTCAGGGTTTTTTTTCTCGCCCTTCCCAAAGCAAGCTCAGGATGAATCACAACGAACAGAGCTGGGGACTCATTACGATAAAATTACATTATATTAAAAAAAAAATAAAACAGTAAAATTCAAGAGGTAACAGCAATTACATAAAAAACCTGTTAGGGCCACATAGGTGGAACCAAAGGGTACTTCAGTAGACTGGGAACCAGAGTAGGGAGGCCAACTGAGATGGACGCACCTGTAGCTTTAAGAAACTAATGCTCCGTTGCCATTGCTAGGCAACCACTATTGCCACTTGAAGCCTTTGTTTCCAGGGAGGTTGTGGCCATTGAGAGAAGAGTCATCAGGATCAGGCCTGGCTTGGGTTGTCACATCCCTCCTGGCAACTGGTGGGAGATGGCGGGACTTACCAAGAGCAGCAAGAAGGCCCATCCGATGTACAGCAACACGTCCACATCACTGCCCATGTGACCCGGAAGTGATGTCATCACTTCTGGGACATTGGGGTGACACTCTGGTACACAGGTGAAACATCTATGGTAAATTTGGCTTCTACCATAGAGTTTTTGCCAAATACCAGAGTGTCGCCCTGATGTCCCAGATGGGATGACATCACTTAAGGGTCATGTGGGCAGTGATGTAGACACATTGCTGCACATTGGAGGGATCTCCCTCTTTTTTGGGGGGGTTAGTTCCCCCCGCTGGGCAGCTGATTGGCAATGGGGAGATGAGGCCTGTCAATGGGGGGGGGCACCTCCACCAGGAGGTCTGGCAACCCTATTTTGGCCTTTGAAGGAGGATCCAATTTATTAAAATAGAAAGGGGCCCAGAAATCATCCTGGCATTTCAGCCCTCACACCACTCCTGTCCTCAGAGAAGAAACATAAAAGAGGAAACATGGTGGTGGTGGTGGTGGAGGAGGGGGGGGGGGATTGGATTTATACCCCGCCCTTCACTCGGAATCTCAGAGCGGCTTACAAACTCCTTTCCCTTCCCCTCCCCACAATAGACACCCTGTGAGGTAGGTGGGGCTGAGAGAGCTCTTTCCAGAACTGTCCTTGAGAGAACAGCTCTGACAGAACTATGGCTTGCCCAAGGTCATCCAGCAGCGGAAAAGTGGAGGAGTGGGGAAACCTGGTTTTCCCATTTCAGAGTCTGCACACTTAGCCACTATGCCAAAAGGAAGAAGAAAAAAGAAGAAGAAGAAGAGGAGGAGGAGGAGGAGATTTTACTTATGCCCCACCCTTCACTACCCAAAGGAGTCTCAGGGTGGCTTACAATCTCCTTTCCCTTCCCCTCCCCACAACAGACACCCTGTGAGGTAGGCGGGGCTGAGAGAGCTCTTTCGAGGACTGCCCTTGAGAGCACAGCTCTGAGAGAACTTGTGACTGACCCAAGAAGTCACCCAGCTGGCTGCATGTGGAGGAGGAGTGGGGAATCAGCCCGGTTCTCCAGATTAGAGTCCACCGCTCTTAACCACTACTCCACACTCTAAGGAGATCGGGGGGGGGGAGGTGCAACCCACAAGTCCTTGCACGTTCTCCACTGCGCAACTTGCCCCGTCCTGGCAACCGGCACTGCACAACTGGTTTTCTCAGGCAGAAGGTGCCAGAGGGAGGGAAGGAGGGAAGGCTGAAGAACGGTAGGCTGGCTGGTGGGTGGAAGCAGAAAGGAAGGGGAGAAGGAAACGAAACGCCACCCAGGACGGCTTGTGGGCTCCCTACTTGTGTAATCACGTCTACAGATATTTGTTGTTGTTGTTCAGTCGCACAGCCGAGTCCAACTCTTTGCAACCCCATGGACCAGATCCCGCCAGGCCCTCCTGTCTTCCACCGTCCTCTGAAGTTTGCTCAATTTCATGTTCGTTGCATCGATGACACTGTCTGACCATCTCATCCTTTGCCATCCCCGTCGTCTTTGACCTTCAGTCTTTCCCAATCTTTCCCAATCAATCCCACAGATATTACTCAGCTCTCCTCCAGCACACATCGGACGCTACAGAAAGGAACACCTCCCACAAAAAAGGGCCCACGCAGGTGCTTCTAGCCTGAGATGCTCTGCGAGACACTCTCACAGATTTCGTTTTTGTGCCTTATTTTCTAGGAAACACAACAGCCACTAAGAAATCATACCCCCCCAAAAAAAAAATATTAGGGATGTTGTCTCATTTAATAGCTACTGGGAAAGTAATAATGGGGAAACCCTACCCTGTTATTATAGCAAAAAGAACTGGGGGAACTAATATTTATTGATAATATTTTTGGCCGGTCGTTTGGTTTAGAGAGTTTGAGCTGAAGTCAGGAACAGAGAAAGGGGGAGAGAATCAGGTCGGAATGAAATCTACCGGGAACACGCCCAATCGGCGGAGTCAAATAGATCTTTCTTTCCATAGCTGGATTTCCTTCTGCGCGGAAGCAAATTAAATCTAGTATTTTACACTTGGATAAATGGGGTACAAGTTGCCGAGCTCGAAGAGTCTGTTCGTTCTATTACTTAGGTCTTCCGAATCCCGGAATCTTTGCTCTCTTATTGAAAATCTTCGACGGGTCCCAAATATAGAATATTGGTTTCCAAGGCAAGATTAAATTTTTTGCCTTTTGGGGAATTGATGGGTAGGTTCCTAGGGACTCCTTTTTCAGAATAACTTCGTAATTCAGGCGATTTGGACACAATTTGGCACTTTTTCATTGATTGCAGGAAATACAACATGGCTCGTGACAGATGGATCTCAGTGTATATTGAGAAATGGAGCCCTGCTACTAATCAGGAACTTGTAGCTAATTCTGTTCCACAAGCCCTCTGAAATGTCAAGGAAGGCACAAACTGATTTCCTCTGGGAGGCGATTCCATAACATAGGAGAGGCCACAGAGGTGGGAGGGGAGCAACCTTTGACCCTGCAACAATAGAATGTATTCTTGCCTATGGGCAGTATAGGTTCATACCAGAAGGAATTCACTGCCACAGGAGGTGGTGGCAGCTACAAGCATGAACGGCTTCAAGAGGGAATTAGGTAAGCATATGGAGCAGAGGTCCATCAGTGGCTATTAGCCACAAGGTACAGGTAGGGGCTCTCAGTCTGGGGCAAGGGATGCTCTGTCTTCTTGGTGCTGGGGGGCCAACAGTGGGAGGACTTCTAGCGTCCTGGCCCCACTGCTGGACCTCCTGATGGCCTCTGGTATTGTTGGCCACTGCGTGACCCAGAGTGTTGGACTGGATGGGCCATTGGCCTGATCCAACATTGGCTTCTCTTATGTTCTGATGTTCTTATGTACTGTTCCTTCAGGTATGCAAGCCCCCTGTTGTGCTACACTTCAAAGGTAAGCAGAAGGACCTTGGATTGGACTCAGAAACCAAGATGGTGAGGGGGCCAGAGACCAAGTTCTATGAGGAAAGGTTGAAGGACCTGGGTATGTTTTAACCGGCTTGAAGAACCCGAAGGGCTGTCATAATAGAGAATAGTACAGAGTTGTTTTCTGTTGCCCCAAAAGGTCGGAACAGAACCAACGGGTTGAAATGAAATCAGAAGAGTTTTTGGCTAAACATGAGGAAGAACTTCATGTGACAGAGCAGTTCCTCAGTGGAACAGGCTTCCTCGGGAGGTGGTGGGCTCTCCTTCTGTGGAGGTTTTTAAGCAAAGGCTGGATGGCCATCTGACAGCAATGCGGATCCTGTGAAATGAGGCAGATCATGAGAGGGAAGGCAGGAAGGGTTGCAGCATTGGTGCTTAGTTCTCGTGGCCCTTTCTGACACGCCCAGGGAAATGCTGATCACCACTTTGGGGTCAGACAGCAATTTTTTCTCCAGGCCAGTTTGTCCAGGGCTCCTGGAGGGTTTTTTTGTCATCTTCTGGGCATGGAACAGGAATCACTGGTGGTGTGTGTGTGTGGGGGAGGTATTTGTGAATTTGCTGCATTGTTCAAGGGGTTGGACTAGATTACCCTGCAGGTTCCTTCCAACTGTAAGATGTTATGATTCTCAGAGGTAACTAATGCAATGATAGCAAAATCAGGACAATATATGAGCCCGGCCGTCTACCTTGATAACTGACAGACTGCCACATTTTGACCAATTTCAGTTTCTGGACCATCTTTAAGGGCAGCTCCACACAGAACATGTCACAGTAGTCAAACAGATGCGCAAACAAACCACTCTATTTTACAAATGTGAATCTGTCCTTAAATGACACCCTTGTTAGAATGGTGAAGCCACCATAGAGAGCCAGTCTGGTGTCGTGATTAAGTGCGCAGACTCTAATCTGAGAGAGCTGGGTTTGATTCCCCACTCCTCCACTTGCACCTGGCTGGATGACCTTGGGCAAGCCGTAGTTCTGATAAGAGCTGTCCTTGAAAAAGAGCCATTTCTGTCAAGAGCTCTCTCAGCCCCGCCTACCTCGCAGGGTGTCTGTTGTGGGGAGGGGAAGGAAAGGAGTTTGTAAGCTGCTCTGAGACACCTTTGGGTAGTGAAGGGCGGGGTATAGATCCAATCTCTCCTCTCTCCTCTCCTCTAATCTGGGAGAGCCGGGTTTGATTCCCCACTCCTCCACTTGCACCTGCTGGATGACCTTGGGCAAGCTGTAGTTCTGATAAGAGCTGTCCTTGAAAAAGAGCCATTTCTGTCAAGAGCTCTCTCAGCCCTGCCTACCTCTCAGGGTGTCTGTTGTGGGGAGGGGAAGGAAAGGAGTTTGTAAGCTGCTCTGAGACTCCGAGTGAAGGGCGGGGGTATAAATCCAATCTCCTCCTCCTCCTCCCCCTTCGCCGCAGCCACTGCCACTTCTTCTTCTTCATAAGGGCACATAATAGACTGATTTGGGCTGGAACATAGACTGTATTACTGAAACAACACTCTTGATATTTTTGTCAAATTGTTTGATTCAGGAGGAAAGAACAATGTGACCTTCTGACAAGGGGGTGGAGCAACAACAACAAACAGAAGAAGAGGAGAAGGCGCTGCTTATCAAGGGAACCTCGAACGCACCACATTGAAGTGCTGCAGTTTTCACGACCCGCCACTAGATGGAGAGTAGATTCTGTTTTCTCTCTCAACCTCAGCATCCATTGCTAAAAGGCCCCCTGATCATAGTAATGTTAATTTAGAATCCAGACTCCAGAATTAAATAGCGATGACTGTTTTATTTCAAGCCACTTGAGAGCACCTGGGATGGAGGTTAGCTGCTTTAACACACCTGTTTCTAGGACGCACGCAAGGAGAGAATGCCAGAGGCTCCGTTCCGTCCCATGTCCCGTGTGGAAAAGGTTATGCGTTCTTCCTTACTGAGACATATGAAAGAGAAAATGGGGGGGGGGGTTTTCCACTGGACTGTCCCCAGAGCCGTTTGCCAAAAGGGACAAGTTTCAAGATGGTAGAAAGCAGGGGTCATTTCGTACAAAAAAGAGGTGCAGGAGCTCATTAGCATAACTCATTAGCATGACTCGTTTGCATATGCCACACCCCCTGACATCACTGGAAGTGTGTCAGAAGGCAACGCACACTGCTCAGGCTCCACTGGACTGTTTTGGACGGCTAGCTATTGGGGGGGGTTAGGAATGCGCAGATCTAGCTACCAAACCTGAGACTATATTATGAGGCAGTGTGTTTGACTTGGATGGAACAATGGGTAAGATTAGATAATAAGAAACTGCTGTCATTAGAGGGACATGATTGCAGGTTTGGATGGCATGCTTATTTATGGTATGATAAGACAAAGATGGATGGTTTTTTTGGACATCACTTGGTAAGAAAAGCTTTATTTGCGACATGGATGAGGTATAAAAAATATTTTCGTGAGGTAAGACCGTTGTGGATTGTACCAACAGAAGTTTTAACACCTTACTCAAGACAGCAAGGCAAAGAATGGTTGCCATATAGAGACTTAATTAAAAAAGAGGGAACAGAATGGACAATGAAAAAGCAGAATGAGATAGACTATAAATATGAATGGTTGAAATATATGCAGATTTATGATGTTTTTAAATTAGATTAAAAAACTATGGTTTTAGGGAAGAAAAAAATGAAATAGAGAGTATATGGGAGAGTGGAGGGAAGAAAAAGATTTCAAATATGTATAAAATATTGTTAAAATGGTATACTGAAGATGAAATGGTTAAAGAACAAATGTTAAAATGGGCAATTAACATGAACAAAGAAGTGACTATCGAAGTTTGGGAATATTTGTGGAAAAATTCTATTAAGATATCGACCTGTACCAATGTTAGAGAGAACTGTTATAAAATGATGTATAGATGGTACATGACGCCA
>NW_015165939.1:24826-32609 GCF_001447785.1 Gekko japonicus
CGCAGAGGAGGGAGAGCTTGTACCTGAATAAAGCTTGGCCTTAAAGGTGCCACTGGACTGTTTTGGACCGGTGGGCCGGTGGGGGGGGGCTCTGCAACTTACCTGGCTGCTTCTTGCTCTGACGGAGGGCTTCTGGGAGCAGGGGGTGGGGCTTGTTGCATGTGCCCCAAATACCAGAACTTGAGAGTGTCCAATGAAGCTGATGGGCAGTAGGTTCAGGATGGATGAAAGGAAATCCTACTTGACACAGAGATTGATTGAAATATGGAATTCGCTGCCAGAGGATGCAGTGATGACCACAAGAATAAACAGCTTTAGAAGGGGACTAGATAGATTTGTGGAGGATAAGTCTATCAATGACTACTAGCCACAGACCAATTCCACAAATGAGCTGCGCCGCTGTCACGCCTCCCTTTGCCCCGCTTCTATTGGCCAATTTCCCACTCGAAGCTGCACAGTCGTATTTTGACCCGTGGCTTTTCCCAATTTTCTCTGCGGTTTTGTGATCCTGTTTTTTGAGGATCACGAAACTGCGGGGGAAATCGAGTGAAGCCACGGGTCAAAATGCGGCCGCACGGCCTCGAGTGGGAAATTGATCAATAGAAGCGGGGCAAAGGGAGGTGCTACCGTGGCACAGCTCTTGTGTGAAATCGGAGAGAGTGACTGAGGGGAACCTCCACATTCAGAGGCACTAGTCCTTCTGAATCCCAGAGCCAGGGTTCTTGACATCAGGGGAAGGCCTCAGCCTCTGTGCCCTGTCGTTGGCCGTCCAGTTGGACTGGTTGTCCACTGTGTGTGAGACAAGATGCTGGACTAGATGGACCACTGGTCTGATCCAGCAGGGCTCTTCTGATGTTTTTAGAATTTACAGGTTTTATAGGATTAATTTTAGCAAATCTATTTAACTGTTTTGTAATTGTTTCTTTTAATGCTGCTTTAAACATTGTCTGGAAGCAACTTGGATTTAATGTTTGTTGCTGGTGTTGTTTGTTGTGTGACCTTATTTTTATTTGCTTGCTGTATACCAAATTTGTAATGGCCTTTTCCCCATGCAATAAATCTAATTCTAGAAAGCTATATAAAAACAAATGATCCGGATTGTACCTATCTGCATTTGTATTATTGTACCTATCTGTATTTGTATTATTAAGTTACTGAAAATAAGCTTATAAAGGTATGGTCCAACAAGATACGCAATGTTCATAGTATCAATGTCTTCATTCTCTTTTTGTGGTGGATAGTGTTCCCTCTAAGCTGAGTTAGTGTGAGCTAGCTCACAGTTTTTTAGCCTCCAGCTCACACATTTTTGTCCTAGCTCAGGAAGGAGGACTCCAGAGCAAACTAATTTATGCAGCAGCCAAATCGCTCACTCGCACCTTTAATGCCAGTAGCTCACAAAGTAGAATTTTTGCTCACAAGACTCCACAGCTTAGAGGGAGCATTGGTTGGTATGTTTCGTACGCATTCTTGGCAGAGGAATCAGCTGTATTTTTTAGAAAGGATTTCATGTGGCTGACTACTAATGAAGGCAGCTTGTCCAAACGTGTTTGGTCTTTCATCTTACGACTGACAATAGGAGAGTTGTATATGTTACGGTCATTTTGTTATTGTAGACGTATGCCAGGATATTTCTTTATTTCAGAATGAATTGGATTCACAGTCATTCACTTTTTCCCAGATATGCCTCTTCTTGTTTTCGGGGTTTGGTGCGGATTTCCCCCCCTTCCTTTGGCAACTCAATCGAAAGCATTCCCTGGTTCCGTGGTTGATTTTTTTTCTGTAGAATTAGGCAATAAAAATATGTTTACCAAAAAAAGAATTTCATTATTTTATGCCTTATTTTCTCTGTGCTAGCCGGGTTCAGCGGCTGGTCTCTCGCCAGGAGCAATCTGGCGAGTGCAGTCTGTCGGCACCAGATAAAGAGACATCTAGTTCTAAGTTAACATGCTGGTTCAAGGGAACAGATCATTTGTTCTGACTAACAGTTGAGGCAGAGAACAAGGAGGCCGTGACGTGGGACAGTGTCGTGACTCTGAGTTAGGACGTAGATTGCGAGGAATTTGGCAGCTTCCTCCCATTATGTTTGTCTGGGCAGGCCACCTAGTTGGAGCTTGCAGCCCCAGAACAAAGGCAGGCAGGATCCTGGAATCTACCTGCAGATAGGCCCCTGAGGACAGCCAGCCAATCGGGAGCCTGGGGGCCACTTGAACTCTCCAATCGCATGGGGGCTGGGAGTGGCTTAGGTGTCAAATACTCTGGCCACCCAATGAGAAGGGAGCACTCACTGGAGAAGGCCCTGAAGCTGGGGAAGATTGATGGTAGAAGAATAAGGGGAGCGGTGGCAAAAAGGGGAGCGGTGGCACAGTGGGTATATCCCACTGCCTTAACATCTGAACTGTGTCAGTTCAAGCCCCATGCTGGTGTGAGCAGCCAGCCTGTTGTCCCCAGCTCATCGTCCACCCAGCGATTCGAAAGCTCCGGCGAGTAGATAAAATGGGAACCGCTCCTTAGCAAGGGCGGGCACGCCAATCTTCCTTCTGGGAGGGCGTTAGCTGATGGTCGAACGTTGATGGTCACGGCTTGTAAAGGCAAAAACAGCTTGCCGGCTACAGATAGAACTCCTGCAACCGGCGTTCCGGCCAGGCAGTGGCAGTGTGGAGACAGACATAAGGGTCCTGGAGCCTGAGCAGCAAGCAGCCATGCCGGAAAACGACGAAGCCAGCCAAGAAGACGTTCTACACTGGGGCAGTATCGGCGTGTGCAGTTAAAATGAATATATATGTTGTCTTCCCTATCCCCTACAAACATTGTTAGTCCCTTGTCTATATTTGAGTAACTGTACATCGCTTTGAGCCCACTGGGGAAACCGATTAATAAATGGAAAGTAAAAAAATAAATAAATAAGGGGACGGCAAAGGATGAGATGATTAGACACTGTTATCATTGCAATGAACATGAAATTAAGCAAACTCCAGAGGACAGCAGAAGACAGAAGGCATGGTGTGGTGCATCAGGTCGCGAAGAGTCAGACTCGATGGTGCGACTGAACAGCAACAGTTTCCATCACTCCTTTCAGCCTTTGCTAGAAAGCTTCCCAATTTTTGCTTCTCATGAAACAAGATTCCAAAAGCCGCCTCCCTGATTCCAAAGCTTCCCCAGTCAACCAGTCATATCAGTTATTTTCTAGACTTTTATATTCCAGATTCAGCCTACGTAACTGAATACCCCTCTGAATACATATTAAAAACCTAAAACATTTGCTTCGTACTGTTGGAACCTGCCTTCTTGCCCTTTGGAGACACCTCAGCAAGGCATCAAAAGATACAGAATGTTCTCAAACAGAGCAGAGTGAGTCCTCAGAACTTCACAGCAGTCTTGCTTCAGGGTCATCTGTGAAAAGTTGGCTATGATAAAGGAGTCACTTTTTGAGTTACGTCCTCCTTCTAGTCAGGGGAGCACGATCCGTGATGCCTTTTCAGCAATTCCACAAACCACTTCTCTTCTCAAAGCCATGACAAATGAAGGTGGAAAGTCTTCCAAAAAGGCATTAAGCCAGATGCAGTTAGCTGACCAGGAGCCAAAGTTGAAGGGAATGATACTGCAGGGGGGGGGGGCCGCCTGAAATAAAACCTGAACGATTTCTTCCAGCATTGGCAGATGCACTTCAGAGCGGAGTATTGGCCGACAAATTAGTGAAAAATCTGTGTCCTTGATACCAGGACATGGTCAGAGGGTGATGAGTGCATCCTTCGGGGAGCAGCAGGGTCACGAAGCTCAGCCTTACGGTCACGAAGCTCAGCCTTACAACCAGAGCTGCCGCCGAGCAGATTCTGCAGTTAAACATTTACCGAGCCAAAAGAGGCATTATGCAAACCACTGGTGGCAGCAAAAACGTGCCCAGCAACCTCAGCTAAATGTGAGAGAGGTTTCTCACTTAGGAAGATGATTGCCCGCAATTGCAGGCACGGCACAAAGCCTTCCACTTGTATCTCATCAAAAAAAAATTTCCCGACGGAATGTTCGTACGCGGGAAAGTTTCGACCCGAGTCCCTTTATTTTGGCCTTGCTTCCAAAAAAGGTAGATGACAGTAAACAAGAGGAATCAGGGCATAACATTCATCACTGGAGGGGGGGGGGAAACAATGTTAAAACCCAACTTTACTTATAACTGTTTTTTTTTAAAAATACCCTCCCCCAATTTCTTAGCTACTGGCAGCTCCGGAGTCTGTAGCAGAGTCCATCGGAGGGGATCCAAGCAGATTGGTGGAGGGAAAAGTTGGTCGACTGAACAGTTAGCCCAGTTTCCTCCTTTGTAGGTGGGGGGACATTGAGCTAAGTGCCAGAGGGCAACTGGCAAGGCAGGCGTGCCTACTGTTTGCTCTGTCATCTCTACCCGCCATTGCCAGTATGACATACTGTCAAATGTCGAATGGAGACACCGGAGTTCCCCCTCCCAATTGTTTTTATTAAAAAGCAGCAATATATAACCTGATATGCAAGTTGATACACCAGGGCCAAGGCCAGCATACTCCGAGGTGGGCAGCTGCCAGGGCCCTGGGCACCTGGGGGGGGGGCACTGCTGTCTACTCTAGAGATGCCAGCCTTCAGGTGAGACCTGGGAATTCCCTGGAATTCCCCCAGAATTACAGCTCCTCTCCAGACTGCAGAAATCAGTTCCCCTGGAGAAAGTGGATTATTGTTCATAGAATCACAGAATGTTAGAGCTGGAAGGGACCTTACAGGTCATCTAGTCCAACCCCCTGCACTCTGCAGGAGCATAGCCGAAAGAGAGCCCTACAACATACCCGAAAGATGGCTGTCCAGCCTCCGCTTGGAAACGTCCAGGGAAGGAGCCTCCACCACCTCCCAAGGCAGTCTGTTCCACTGCTCAGCCACTCTTACCGTTAGGAAGTTTCTCCTGATATTTAGCCGGTAACGACTCCCTTGTCATTTCCACCCATTAGATCTAGTCTTGCAATCCGGAGCAAGAGAGAAGAGATCCGCTCCATCTTCTACATGACAGATTGTACAACAAAAATTGTTGCTTTTGTTGTCGTCGTTGTAATTGTTATAGATTTGCTATGCCACCCTTCTCTATAAGTAGGGCTCAGGGTGGCTTGCAACAGAATAATAACAATCAAACAACATTAAAACCATTAAAACAGATCGGTGGGTGAAAACAGGAAACATACTCAAGATGGCAGAAAATCAACTCCCCTGGCCTCCCTGGGGGGAGGGGTTGCGAGGGACGGGGGGGCAGTACGGCAGTGCCAGATGTCCTCCCCCATCGCTGTCCTCAACCAAATGCCTGGCAGAACCCATCTGCCTTACATGCCCTGCAGAAAGGTGATCACTCCCACGGGGCACGGATGTTCTCAGGCAGAGAGTTCCAACAGGTGGGGGCCAGGGCCGAAAAAGCCCTGCCCCTGGTTGAGGACAGCTGGATTCCTCTCGGGCCGGGGATCACTATGCTTTGGAGGGCGGGCTCTACGGCATCGTCCCCCACTGAGGTCCCCGTGTTCTCCCCAGGCTCCACCCCCGAATCTCCAGGCGTTTCCCAACCTGGATCTAGCAAACCCTCCTCCACCAGTGGCCAGGGGGGACCTGCCAACCGTAGACCCCACAGAGGAAATGGATGCTTTGGAGGGTGGACTCTCAGGCATTGTACCCCACTGAGGTCCCTGTCCTCCCCAGGCTCCATCCCCCAAATCTCCTACCCTGGATCTGGCAAGTCTACCTCCTTACCCCCTCACCTGCCAGTGGCCGGGGGTGTTTGAAAAATTGGCAAAAAAAATACCCCCCACAACACTCAGATATTCAGAGTCTGCAATGGATCTTTGCTTCACTGGAGAGGAGGCATTTCGTTCTGTGTCAAAATCTTTATTTCTAAGGGAAGGGTGCACAGGAAAGGCTAGAAAATAGCGACGACCTAAGGCTGCATCTCTACAGCTACAGAACAGACCCACCACACGGTCCCTCAACAACAGCAGCAACAACAGCAATGGGGATACTTCTTCTTCTTGACCTCTAGAAGGAAATCACCGGAATGCCTTAACCAGTGATTGTGAGTAAGCAGGCTTCACTGTTGCCGGCTTTGTTTCCATTGGCTGTGTGCCAGGTTTCCCTTCCAGGTCAGTCTAGACAACAGCACACAAGGTAAAGCAGATTAACCCTACCATGCCAGTGTTCCCTCTAAGCTGAGTTAGTGTGAGCTAGCTCACAGTTTTTTAACCTCTGGCTCACACATTTTTGTCTTAGCTCAGTAAGGATGGCTTTAGAGGAAACTAATTGATGCAGCAGCCAAATCGCTCGCTCACAACTTTAATGCCAATAGCTCACAAAGTAGAATTTTTGCTCACAAGACTCCACATCTTAGAGGGAACATTGACCATGACTGAATTAGACCTTGCAACACACACACATTTCCAACCGGGGGGGGGGGGCTGGCAACCCTAGCGAACCCTCCCACTCACTTATTGGCTAGGCCTCCAATGTGCTCCCGGCTACGTGCACTGCCCAGGGCCACTGGAAAAGGGAGGCAGGTGGTGGGGAGTGCGGTCATTGAGAGAGCTCGCAAGCAGGCAGGGAAAGGGCACGCGGGCAGGTGGGAGACATGCATGTGAGGTGGAAGGAAGTAAGGCATGTTTGGCACCCTGGTGGTGGGAGAGGAGAGGGGGCCCCTCAGAACCTGTAAGCTACAAGGCTTGTCCAGTGATCCTGAGCCAGTTACTGACTCCCAGCCTAGCCTCTCACACGGGTTTATTGCTGAGGAGAAATAGGAACAGGTACACCTCCTTGGGTTCCATGGAGGAAAGGTTGCATATGATTGTGGTGTCCTTCCCACATGTGGAACATGTGAACATTCGCTAAAATAAATTCCAGTTTGGCATAGTGGTTAGGAGCACGGACTCTAATCTGGAGAACAAGGTTTGATTCCCCACTCATCCACATGCAGCCAGCTGGGTGACCTTGGGTCAGTCACAAGTTCTCTCAGAGCTGTTTTCTCATGAGCAGTCCTGGAAAGAGCTCTCTCACCCCCTCCTACCTCAAGGGGTGTCTGTTGTGGGGAGGGGGAGGGAAAGGAGATTGTAAGCCGCTCTGAGACTCCGAGTGAAGGGCGGGGTATAAATCCAATCTCCTCCTCCTCCAGTTCTCAGCAGCGAGCAAGGTTTCCCTTTCCGACAGATAGTCAATGAATTCTTCTACATGGTTCGTGCAACCAGTTTCTCAGAATGTTTGTAAAAACAGAATATTTTTTCGAGAAGGGTAGCACACACACCCCAGCACTCAAAACTGCTCCTGCTCAGGCAGAGCACCCAGTGTGGAGAGCAACGACTCGAACGCTTCCTCGGATTCAAGACACACTGACCCTCTCACCGGCACAGATAGTGGCAGACCCAGGAAAGCACAGGAGTACTAAGGCCGATGCCAAACTTCATTGCAACAAATGACTTAATCAATGGCCCGTGAGGCCTGAAATGTTCTTCCTGCTTAAAAAAAAAAAATCCATTGATGGGTTCCCCCCTTCTTGCAGCGAAAGGAGCATGCAGTTAGCGAGGAACTGACGTGTCAGTAATGCAAAAAGACAAAGAAAAAATGCTTTTGCATTCCCACTGTGGCTATGAATGACAACATAATGTTGTTGTTAAAAGGAATTGCTTATACTCTGGTTTCCCACACGTTCTAGTTCCTGACAACTGCCGCTGCACCAACAGTCCTGGCATGCCAAACAACCTTGCCTCTCCTCAACAATGCCAATACTTGGGGGGGGGGGGGCGAAACA
>NW_015165939.1:32669-36593 GCF_001447785.1 Gekko japonicus
GGGAAAGAAACAGCCTTGCTTTCCTGGGGGGCGGTGACCTTTTACAGGTGGAGGACAAGAAGATCACATACCTTTTTGGTCTTCCAAGAGTCTCTTTTGTCCTTGAAACTATCCGTGCCACATTGGGAAGTGGCTGTGGCTCAGTGGTAGAGCACCTGCTTGGCATGCAGAAGGTCCCAGGTTCAATCCCCAGCATCTCCAGTTCAAAGGACCAAGCAGAAGGTGATAGGAAAGACCTCCATCTGAGATCCTGGAGAGCTGTAAAGAGGGTCTGTGGTTCAGTGGCAGAGCCTCTGCTTGGCATGCAGAAGGTTCCAGGTTCAATCTGCAGCAGCATCTCCAGTTAAAAAGGACAAGGGGAATAGGTGATGGGAAAGACCTCCGCCTGAGACCCTGGAGAGCTGTGAAGAGGGGCTGTGGCTCAGTGGCAGAGCTCCTGGTTGGCATGCAGAAGGTTCCAGGTTCAATCCCCGGGCATCTCCAGTTCAAAGGACCAAGCAGAAGGTGATAGGAAAGACCTCCATCTGAGATCCTGGAGAGCTGTAAAGAGGGTCTGTGGTTCAGTGGCAGAGCCTCTGCTTGGCATGCAGAAGGTCCCAGGTTCAATCCCCAGCATCTCCAGTTCAAAGGACCAAGCAGAAGGTGATAGGAAAGACCTCCATCTGAGATCCTGGAGAGCTGTAAAGAGGGTCTGTGGTTCAGTGGCAGAGCCTCTGCTTGGCATGCAGAAGGTCCCAGGTTCAATCCCCAGCATCTCCAGTTCAAAGGACCAAGCAGAAGGTGATAGGAAAGACCTCCATCTGAGATCCTGGAGAGCTGTAAAGAGGGTCTGTGGTTCAGTGGCAGAGCCTCTGCTTGGCATGCAGAAGGTCCCAGGTTCAATCCCCAGCATCTCCAGTTCAAAGGACCAAGCAGAAGGTGATAGGAAAGACCTCCATCTGAGATCCTGGAGAGCTGTAAAGAGGGTCTGTGGTTCAGTGGCAGAGCCTCTGCTTGGCATGCAGAAGGTCCCAGGTTCAATCCCCAGCATCTCCAGTTAAAAAAGGATCAGGCAGTTGGCAATGTGAAAGACCTAAGCCTGGGACCGTGGAGAGCTGCTGCTGATCTCAGTAGACAATACTGATCTTGATGAACCAAGGGTCTGTTGGGGAGGGCTGTGGCTCAGTGGTAGAGCCTTTGCTTGGTGCACAGAAGGTCCCAGGTTCAATCCCCGGCATCTCCAAATTTAAAAGGATCAGGTAGGAGGTGATGCGAAAGTCCTTTCTCTGCCTGAGACCCAGGATGGACCAAGGGGTTTGACTCGGTGTAAGTCACTCAGTGTACCTTCCTAGGATGGGACCTGGGAGTACTCTTTTACGTAGGGTTCCCAACCCCCCAGGTCTCAGCAGGGGTTCCCCCACTTTTCAGGGCTTCCATTGGCCACCAGCCGACTGGCCAGGGGGAAGCCCCACCCCTGAAAAGCGGCATTACCGGGCGACCTCCCCAACATGATGACATCACCTGGAAGTGACATCGTCGTGCTGCCGGTGTCAGGGGGTGACACTCTAGTTTTTGGGCAAACTCTATGGTTTTGAAGGCAAAAGGCGGGAAATCCTGGGAAGGACTTGGGAGCCCATCGCCGGATGCCAGGTAAGACTGGGCAACCTTAATTTTAAGGTACTTCCGGTCACTTTCTGGAGAATAAGTACCAGAACATTGTGCTGGGGGGCTGCTGCTCTTCCTTATGGACTTTAGTTCCTGTCTTGCCCCTCCTACTCTTCTGCATTAAACCGCTGGGGGAGATCGTCCAGAGATTTGGAGTAAAATGGCACCAGTGTACAGGTAAGACTCACACACTACAGAATTAGGTGCCCACAGCACATCTTGAAGCAGATTGGAGGCAGTGGCTTATGCAGCTACAGGGCCAGGGGCTGAGTAGGGCTTCACGGCCCACTCAAAAGAAGAGAGGTTGGATTCATACCCCGCCCTTCACTACCTGGAGGAGTCTCAGAGCAGCTTACAATCTCCTTTCCCTGGGAGGTAGGCGGGGCTGAGAGAGCTCTGACAGAAACTGGCTGGGGTGTATTCAGTCTGACCCATGTATGTATGAGAAACACTGTCACTGAATCACCATGTCAAGCTTCATTCCTGGGCTAGGATCCTAATCCCTCAAATGTAATTGGTAGCCCAGGAAGAGCCCACCAATCGCCAACAGCCAGTTCCAAGAGCAGGAACTATTGTGATTGGACTTTATCCCTGCAACCTCATTGGTTGGTATTTGTATAGTAGGCGTGGCTACATTAGCCGAGAGAGTTTAAAAGTGGAACAGCTTCAAGGCTAAAGCTGTTCTGGCTATTCACGTTGATCTGTTTGGAGTGGAGTTAGGAGTTGCTGAATAAAGGGCGAGCTTGTGCCTGAATAAAACTTGGTCTTAAAAGTGCCACTGGACTGTTTTGGATTGCTATCTATGGGGGGGGCTCTGCAACTTACCTGGCTGCTGCTTGCTCTGACTGAGGGCTGCTGGGAGCAGGGGGCGGGGCTTGTTGCATGTGCCCGCCCCCTGGGCTCTTTACTGCTGGAACTCCGCTCCTGTGCGCTCCTGCAGGTAATGACCCCTCTGTAAAACTAACTGGTGACGGAAAGCACTGTCAAGTCTCAACTGACTTTTGATTTTTTCGAGGCAAGAGATGAACAGAGGTGGTTTGCCATGGCCTGCCTCTGCACAGCAACCCTGGATTCCCGTGACGGCCTCCCATCCAAGTACCAGCCAGGGCTGACTGTGCTTCGCTTCCAAGATATGATGAGATCAGGGTAGCCTGGGCCATCCAGATCAGGCGCAAAAAACCCCAAACAATGATACACCATTTAAAAACGTCAAGACAAACTGGCGGGTGGATTAATTTATCATTTGTTGGGAAATAAGATGCTGAGCTGCAGACTGGAAGGTCGGTAGTTTGGCAGTTCGAGACCCGAGTGCCGCATGACAGAGTGAGCTCCCGTCTCTGGCCCCAGCTCCTGCCAGCCTAGCAGTTCAAAACCAAGACATTGCAAGTCAATAAAGAGGTACCACTCCGGTGGGAATGTAACAGTGTTCCCTGTGCCTCAGCGTCTGGTCATGCTGGCCACATGACCATGGAGAAGTCTTCGGACAGCACTGACTCTTTGGCTTGGAAATGGAGATGAGCACCGCACCCCTGGAGTCGGATTCAACTGGCTTTTGAGCAAAGGAAACCTTTACCTTACAGCTGTTAATTCAATCAATCAATAAACCTTTAATGGCATATACAACCTTAAAAATCAAAGACAGAAAATGACACAATCAACTAAAAGTCTAGGTTAATTATAAAATCATGAAACGGACTTTCCCAAATTTTTCACTCTCATCATGTCAACTAAAAAATTGGCCACTGCCACAGTAATCTCTGCTGTTACATCGTTCAATAGAAATTGGCATTTTATTTCATTGGAAAGGTGATGTTTACCATGCAACCAAGTGTTTAACCATTTTTCCCTAGCAGATGCATGCCACGAACAGTCTAACAATATGTGATCAATTGAATCAAGAGAGTTAGAACCGCAGTCACATCTCCGTTCATGTTTAGGAATATTTTGAAACCTTCCATACAGTAGTTTTGATGGAAAGGCATTTACTCGAGCAAGAGAAAACGCTCTTCGGTGGCTAGGGCTATCAAGATTATACAAATACAGGGGGATACATCCCACAACATTCTTAAGACTTAATGTAGCTGAAGAACAGACAGGGGGATGAAGGGGCTGCAGTTTTTGAAGTTCAATATCTACCAGCCTCTGTTTGATTGTTTGGAAGATATACACATCAGAGGAGAAAGCTAGCTCCTCCAAGGAGAGGCCCAAAGATCTTATTTTGGTTCGAATATTATAGTCCCAAGAGGTACTATGAATTTCCTTTAGCAGAAAAGACAGAAG
>NW_015165939.1:36714-124143 GCF_001447785.1 Gekko japonicus
TCTCTCAGCCTCACCTACCTCACAGGGTGTCTGTTGTGGGGAGGGGAAGGGGAAGGGAAAGGGAAAGGAGATTGTAAGCCGCTCTGAGACTCCTTCGGGTTGTGAAGGGCCAGGTACAAAACAATCTCCTCCTTTTTTTCTGTCACAGGTGCCTCCATTGTAGGAAGATGCTTAACTTGCCACCTCCCACCCTTTTGTGATTCATCCAGGCCACCACAGCAGCCCTTTTATGGTGGAGCCTGTTCTCAAAATCCCAGAAGCACTCACAAGCAGCATTCACTCTAAGCTGAGTTAGTGTAAGCTAGCTCACAGTTTTTTTAGCCTCCAGCTTGCACATTTTTTGCCTTAGCCCAGGAAGGGATGGCTCCGGAGCGAACTAATTTCTGCAGTAGCCAAATCGCTCCCTCACAACTTTAATGCCGGTAGCTCACAAAGTAGAATCTTTGCTCACAAGACTCCACAGCGTAGAGGGAGCATTGCTCACCAGCTGAACAAAACTGAAGACCCCTGTGGGTTAAGTGTTAGATCGCGCTAACAAAGGAACCGTAGAGTGATTCAGCAAGTGATTCAGCTTTATTTAGAAGTAACGAACAAGCACTAACTCAGTAAGAAACCAGAACAGAAAACAGTGGGAGCTTATGCTCCTTTTAAACATAACCGGGCTAATGTAGCCACGCCTATTTACAAATAACAACCAATGAGATTGCTAGAATAAAGACCAATGGGAGTCTTTCCCTCCTAGGGAATGGTATCGTTCTGATTGGTCGCTGTTACGAAGCGACCAATAGGAAGTTCGCTCAGAGGAGCCCTGGTCTGGCTCGAAGCTTAACATGGGAGTCCTATGAGGTGATTCATGTAATCATTTCAATACATTACAATTCCTCCCCCCTAAGTTAAGCCATCATCCCAATTGTTTTATTATTTACAAACATGCAATCAACCTTTGTACATCAGTTATTCCAACAGTATTTACACTCATAGTCCTTCAGATAAGTCGGCATTTGCCGCGAACGCTGGGACCTGCGGAGCGGTGCAGGCTCCATGGGCAGACAAGGTTGTGGGTCAGAGTGGGGTTCACTACAGCCTGGATCAGGCACAGACTCGACTGGGATTTCAGCCCCGCACACAGGGTTCTGCCCTGACTCGGGGACAGTACCGGGCCTTTCGGTACTCACCGCCTGCTCTGGGGGTGTCCACTCGACATCAGGGGATTCAGCCGTCGGAGAGTCAGCGCTGTCCCTAGCCCAACGTCTCCTTAACTGATCTATGTGGCGCCGCCATATTCGACCGTCAGCTAACTGCACCACATACATTCGAGTACCCACAGAGTCGGATATAACCCCAGGAAGCCATAAGTGCCCGTTTGCATAATTTCGTGCGAAAACCTTGTCCCCTTTTTCAAACATGCGCACCTTCGGTTGCGCCGTGGTACGCTCGGATTGCTCTTCAGTGAGGTCTGGGTGCATTCGGTTCAAACGGGTCGTGAGTCTCCGCCCCATTAACAATTCGGCCGGACTACGGCCTGTAGCACTACAGGGGGTGGTGTGCTGCAGCAAAAGAAAGGAGCCCAGCCTCTGGCTCCAGTCCCCTTCGTCCATTTTACCCAGGGCCTCTTTGGCCGTCCTGACCATCCGTTCGGCTTGGCCATTAGATGCCGGATGGAAAGGGGCCGAAGTCATTTGGCGTATGCCATTACTCGTGAGGAAGAGCCTAAATTCCTCAGACACAAATTGAGGCCCGTTGTCACTGACGATGACGTCAGGCAACCCGTGGGTGGCAAAAAGTCGGCGGAGCGCATGGATCACAGCAAGTGATGTGGTCGATTTCATATGCACGACCTCCAGCCATTTGGACATAGCGTCCACCACAATTAGGAACATTTGCCCTTGGAGAGGGCCAGCAAAATCTATATGCAATCTGGCCCAGGGTTTACCAGATGACTCCCAGCCTTGGGGTGTAGCTTGTGGGGGATCGGGTCTGACTTGCTGGCATTTGGGACACCCTCGTACCCATTCTTCGATCTCTTTGTCCAGCCCCGGCCACCAGACATACCCTCTGGCCAACGCTTTGGTGTGTACCATACCGGGGTGACCCTCGTGCAGCGACTCTAACACTCTCGTCCTGAGTTTGTCAGGAACCACCACCCTGTTCCCCCATAATACACAGCCCTTAGAAATGGATAGTTCATTTTGACGGCTTTTGTAAGGGCCGAACTCCGGTTCAACGCTTCCAACCGGCCACCCCCTCCAAACCCAGTTTAATACTCGGGACAGCACGCTATCCTTGGCCGTGTGTGCTGCAATGTCCCTGGATGATACCGGGGGTCGAGGAAGCTCCTCAATTGCCAAGACCTCACAGGCGGGGGCAGGGTCTGCGCCAATGTCCGGCACCGGGCACCGGCTGAGGGCATCCGCATGCCCAATCGCTTTCCCAGGCCGGTGCTCTAAGTCAAAATCATAAGCCTGCAAAAATATCGCCCATCTAAGCATGCGTGGGGACATGATGTTTGGCAATTGCTTATCGGGCGCAAAAATCCCCAGTAGCGGCTTGTGGTCAGTGACCAGCAAAAATCGTCTGCCAAAAATAAAATCATGGAACTTTTTGACAGCCGCTACCAACGCCAGACCCTCCTTGTCTATCTGGGCATAGTTCCGCTCTGCCGCAGATAGTGATCTAGAATAAAAAGCGATAGGCGCTTCGCTCCCATCAGGCATCAGATGGCTTAAAACTGCGCCTACTCCAAAAGGTGAAGCGTCAGCAGCTAACACCAGGAGCTTGTGTTCATCATAATGCGTGAGTACGGCATTAGATGTCAGCAGCTCCTTGACTCCCACAAAAGCCTTTTCCTCGGCCTGCCCCCACTTCCATTTTGCCTCCTTGTGCAAAAGCGCGTGCAAAGGGGCCGCCACTGATGCCTTATGCGGTAAAAACGCATGATAAAAATTCAGGAGTCCTAAAAAGGATTGGAGCTCCTTCTTACTCACCGGCCTGGGGGCGTTTTGGATTGCAGATACCTTCTCATCCGTGGGGTGGACTCCCTCTGCGTCAATGCGAAACCCCAGGAAGTCCACACTTTCCACCCCGAGCGTGCATTTTGAGCGCTTAACTCTGAGACCGGCATTTTGAAAACGCCTGAGGACCTCTTTAACCCGGTCCAGTAGTTCCTGTTCAGACCCGCCCGCAATCAGCACGTCGTCAAAATAGGGCACTGTGCCAGGTACCCCCCTTAGTAGACGTTCCATGAGGCCCTGAAAAATCCCAGGTGCTACGTTGACCCCGAATTGCAGCCTGTTCACTTTAAAAGCCCCTTGGTGGGTTACAATTGTTTGGGCCTCGGCAGCCTCCGGGGTGACAGGCAACTGCTGGTATGCCTGGGCCAGGTCAAATTTGGCGAAAATCTTGCCACCCCCCAGGGAAGCCAAAATGTGGCTTATTACCGGGACCGGGTACGAATGTTGCTGCAGCGCCTTGTTAATCGTACATTTGTAATCGGCGCATAGTCGTATGGACCCATCTGATTTGACAGGGGTTACGATCGGGGTCTCCCATTTGCTGTATGGTACTGGCTCTAAAACCCCTTGCTCAACTAGTTTGTCAATCTCTTTTTCCACCTTATGTTTGAGAGACACAGGTACTTTCCGATACTTCAACCTAATAGGTTTGACTGACGGATCTAAGTCAAACGCAACCGGGGGGCCCTTGTACCTCCCCAACCCTTCGGCAAATACATCAGGGAACAGGTCGTACAGCATGCCCCATTTATTTTCAGACATCCTGTTAATCCCAGAAATACCAATGCCCAATGGCTCAAACCAATCTAACCCTAGCAGGTTAACCCGGTCTCCCTCTGCAATCAGGAATGACAGTTTAACACATTTCCCCTTATACTCAACAGTAACAGAGTCCCGTCCGGCCAAGGGAATTCGGTTGCCCTGGAAGTCGGACACTCTGGTTCCCGCAGGCTGGAGCCGCCGCCGGCTTCGGTTCGGGAACAACTGGCGCCAGGACGCGGCAGAAATCACCGTCACGGACGATCCTGAGTCCACCTCCATTGTACAGGGTCGGCCGTCGAGGAGTGGAGTCACGGTGATCTTGCCCTGGCTGCTGGTGCGATTTACGGCCGATGCGCTCGACAAGGTCGCCGTCAACTGGCAGCTTGCTTCCGATGCTGAGGAACGGGTCTTGCCTTGGGTGCTGACTGGAGTGCCCCTCTGCGCTGACCGGTTGTTAGTTGAGGGATCCTTCTTTGCTGATCTGCAGACTCTGGCCAGATGACCACGCCGCCCACACGCTCTGCAGTCGACATCACGAGCCCAACAGGAGTCGCGCTGGTGTTTCCCGCCACAACCGGAGCAAGGCTTGACGTTGGTAGTCTTCGCTGGGGTCCGCTTGCCTCGAACCGCGTTGACGTCATCATCCGCGTCTTCGCCCTCGCTGTCTCGTTGAGCGTGTATACTGGGCTCTGCCACCCGCTGGCGGACCTCCTTCGTGGACTTCTCCGCTGCTTCCGCGGCCACGGCCTCTTCGTAGGCCACTGCCCAGGTCAGGGTGGTGCGGGCGAACAGCCTCTGTTGCAGCCTTTCATCTTTGAGACCGCAGACGAGACGGTCTCTGAGGGCTTCCTCCACGTTGTGGAAATTACATGGCCGTGCGGCTTTGCGAAGGGCCGCCACGAAATCTGCGATGGTCTCGCCTCCGGCCTGGTTCCGCTTGTAAAAAGCGTGCCGGCAGGCGATCTCCGACGGTTGTGGAGAATAGTGAGCCTTAAGCTTCTCCGTGATGTCAGCGTAGGTGACAGTCTTTATATCAGTTGGGGCCACCAACGACCTGGCTATGTCGAAGGTTCCCTTCCCGCAGGAACTCAGGAGGCACGCCCGTTTCTTGGCCTCGTCTGTAATGTCGTGTGTCTCCAGATGGAACTCGAACCTGGACAGGTAGGAGTCCCAGTCTTCTGAGGAGGGTTCGAAGCACTCGAACTTCTGGCTTCCAGCCATCGGGGGAGACTTGGGCACCGGAGCTGGTGGCGCCTCCGCCGGATCGGCTGCTGTGCTCTGCTCGCTTTCTTCCGAGTCCGAAGTGTGGATGTCCGCAGGGCTGCCTACCTGCTCTAACATCCCACCTTCGTCGCCAATTGTTAGATCGCGCTAACAAAGGACTCTTAGAGTGATTCAGCAAGTGATTCAGCTTTATTGGAAGTAACGAGCAAGCACTAACTCAGTAAGAAACCAGAACAGAAAACAGTGGGAGCTTATGCTCCTTTTAAACATAACCGGGCTAATGTAGCCACGCCTATTTACAAATAACAACCAATGAGATTGCTAGAATAAAGACCAATGGGAGTCTTTCCCTCCTAGGGAATGGTATCGTTCTGATTGGTCGCTGTTACGAAGCGACCAATAGGAAGTTCGCTCAGAGGAGCCCTGGTCTGGCTCGAAGCTTAACATGGGAGTCCTATGAGGTGATTCATGTAATCATTTCAATACATTACATTACATATTTTCACAATCATATGAAATTACTATTAAGTATCTTAATAGTCCCAAACCAACATTTAATAACTTCCCAAGAAGTAACTTCACCTTTTTTTGAAAGGATCTCTACTAATTACATTGGTTAACAGCATTTACCTGCAATAATTCAAGGCAGGCCTTAACACAGCAAAGTCTATACAGGCCTCTCCCCAAGATGTTGCCTCTTTCTGGGCCAGGCTGAACTGCTGGCTGCTGGGAATAGCCAGCCTCCTTTAGGGAAGGCTACGAGCACTGAGCATGCCCATTAACTAAGTATAGAAGGGGGGAAAGGGAGTTAATTGCCACACCACCTATTGGCAAAAAGCAGGCGTGCCTGATCTCTGTATGCTGTTAACAGCTATAAAACTGCATGGGTTACACTAGCTCCTCCAAGGAGAGGCCCAAAGATCTTATTTTGGTTCGAATATTATAGTCCCAAGAGGTACTATGAATTTCCTTTAACAGAAAAGACAAAAGCGAACCATCTTCAATGTTAAAATATAATTTAAGCCAGTAACGGACCGTTAACACCCATGTCTTGGTTTCAATCAAACTCAGCTGTTAATTCGAATATTTTACCTAAGTTCACATCTACTCTTACAGAATATACCACACTGTGTCTATAAAGGATGTGAAGTGTTGTCAGTGCGAAATTGACACCTTCATCTGAGCTAAGAAGAAACCCAGAATTAAATGCGATACACCAGGCCGTAAACAGAAAGGAGGATTAGCATTCCCAGGTTTTACGTTTATACTATTATGCTTTCTTAATGACATAATTGATCGGTACCACAAGTCAAGAAATCTTCAACAAGCCTATTGTTCTTTTCCCTCGCATACCGCTATTTGGAAGAAAGGTAACGGTACGTCTTTTATGAGGCGGGGATTATCGTGTCTTCTTATGGAAAGGCTGGGAGGGACACGATCGGCAGCTTTAGCAACAGAGCTGAGCATTTGTTTCCCCTTCTTGTTTCCAGGCACAATGTGATGTGAGCAGTGTTCCCTCTAAGCTGAGTCAGTGTGTGCTGCCCCCAGCCAGTGCTAACTGTAGTTTAGTAAAACTGCTGTGTACCTTTAAGAGTAGTTGCACCTGGGAATTGGAGTTCATAACAACATAAGAGACGCCAACGTTGGATCAGGCCAAAGGCCCATCCAGTCCAACACTCCGTCACACAGTGGCCAGAAATACCAGGGGCCATCAGGAGGTCCACCAGTGGGGCCAGGACACTAGAAGCCCTCCCACTGTTAGCCCCCCCAAGCACCCCCCAAGCACTGTTGACCCCCCCCAAGTTCACAGTTAGGGGTCCCAGAAGCTTCCCTCTGACTGGCTCATTAAGAGTAATTTCCTGAGCTCAGAGGCACAAAGATAGGAGTTTTATTGTTGTTTTCCGTTTCTTTGTCCAATCCTTACTGCAAGGAGAGGGGAAGCCCATCTCTTTTCTCACCACGGCTATAGAACTGACCTAGAATACAAGATGTAACTTTCCACCCAGCTATCAGCTTGATTGTGAGTAAATGATCTTCTGAATGCGTGTGAAGTTAAATAAAAATGATTTAAGCTCTCCTCACTGGTCCTGCGTTGACTCACACCTGGAAGCGTTGCCTCAGCTGCAGCCCACGCTAGACAGGACACAGTGTGAGCCAGCTCACAGTTTTTTAGCCTCTGGCTCGCACATTTGTTGTCTCAGCTCAGGAAGGACGGCTCCAGAGCAAACTAATTGATGCAGCAGACAAATCGCTCGCTCATAATTTGAATGCCAGGAGCTCACAACGCAGAATTTTTGCTCACAGGACTCTACAGCTTAGAGGGAGCCTTGGATGTGAGCCAAATGGCGAGAATCAAAGAGTTCTTGGGCTTGCAGCCTTGGACAAGCTGGCCCTAGGGTTGCCAGCTTCCAGGTGCTGGTCGGAAATCTCCCACTATCACAACTAATCTCCAGGCAACAGAGATCAGTTCCCCTGGAGAAAATGGCTGCTTTGGAAGGTGGGCTCTATGGCATTGTACCCCACTGAGGTCCCTCCACTCCCCAAACCCCACCCTCCGCGGGGTCCACCCCAAAAATCTCCAGGAATTTCCCAAACCAGCACTGACAACCCGAGCTGGCCGACTGGATCCAGGATGGCTCAAGATATCGAAGGGGGGTGTTTAATATTTATTCATATTTTGTTTGTTGTACAGATTTTCTCTCCTGATTCTGAATTGCAGGTTATGCCCCTGTTATCCTTTTTTTATAGAAGTTTTATTATTTCCCAACACATAATACCAACACCAACACACAAAAACCAACAAAACAAACAAAACATCAAGCAGGAGTACAATCCATTAGTTGTGCTTAAGGTTTCCCTTGTTATACCGCAGTAATTTTTTTTGGCACCTATTACTTGATATATGCACATATACTAACTGAAGTTTCTATTTCTATTTGTACTTTCTAATGGTTGTAACATGAGTCACTTAAGGTACCACTCAATCCATTTATAGAGTCTTGCAGAGGTCGATTCGGGGGGGGGGGATAGTGGGGGAACGCAGTTCCCCCGGGGGGGGTGCGGGGGGGGGCCCACACTGAAGGCCCCCTGCTTCTGGCCGCCTCGCTTCCGGCCCTCATTCAGCCAGGAGGAGGCAGGAAAAGAGGGAGGGTAAGTTGCTTCCTCCCCGCCTCTCCCCACCCCTGCCTGCCTGGGGCCAGGGAGGGCCCTGGCGGGCCTTCCTCACACTCCTGCCGGCCTTGTAGGTCCACTGCTGGGCCCCTGATGTCGGGGGTATGGCATATGCTAATGAGTTATGCTAATGAGTTCCCCTAGCTCTTTTTCTACGAAACGACCCCTGGAGTCTTGCCCATGTTTTCTCGAAAGTATCTTCTCTCTTGCCTTGTAATAGCAAAGTTAATTTGTCCATCTCAGACGTTTTCCAAAAGTTTATAAATTATTTCTTCTTTTGATGGTGTTTCTTCTTTTCTCCAATATTTAGTGTACAAGATTCTAGCAGTCGTTACCACATGTATGATCATATAAGCATCCATTTTTTTGTAACTTTCTGGTATTATATTCAATAAAAACAATTCTGGTACAAAAGGTATATTTGTTTCTAGTGGGGTTTTTTGTAACATCTCATGTATCCAGACCCAATATTTTCTACTTTTATTGCATGTCCACCATATATGAAAAAAATCCAACATTTTGTTTACATTTCCAACAATCATTTGACATATTAGGATAAAATTTTGCTAGTCTGTCTGGTGTGATATACCATCTATAAAACATTTTATATAAATTTTCTTTATATGAAATAGCTTTGGTATATTTTATATTTGTTTTTTATACTTTGGACCATTGATCTAATTCAATATTATGTCCTAAATTTTGTGTCCATATAATCATTGAATGCCTGTTATCCTTATGTCACTTTGAATAAAAGGAAAAGGCGAGCATTCATTTTAGAAAAGACAACTGGAATTTTAGAAAAGCAGCTAAGAAATTATGGGACAATGAAACCTTAGAAGAATTACATACCAGGGAAGACACCGCCATGACCTCTCCTAAGAAAGGCTTCAACTGGCAGGAGTTCACAAAAACCCTACAGGAGGTGAAGGAATGCCACAAGGACCCGTAGCCGAAGAGATCAGTCGCATATAGCTAGGTGTGATATTGACAAGAAAAAATGGAACCAAAGTGGCCATCAAAAAGTTGTACCACCCATTTTGATATGAAGTCTTTGGCAAATGAGCCTACCAGGAATTAGGACTCCGGAAAAATATGAAGTATCAAGACATAATTGGAGTACTAGATGTCTTCAGTCCAGATATGTCACTGTAACGATATGAGCTTATGTTTGTATTTCTGTATAGTGGTGATGCTGCTTATGTGTGTCTCTAGCTTGAATACCTATGCAATATGTATTCAGGGATTGCTGTATGTTGTGTGTTGCTTTGTTCTGCATCTCATGCTTGCCTAGAAATAGGCTGGCCTGGGCCTGCCGTTGCACATACGGACCATGTGCGTCCCTGGAATGTATCCCATGACTCTTTGGGATGGAGAAGACACCGCGCCATTGCACCCACTTGGAGAGCTGTGGAAAATCCCCAGCGAACCCCGGCATTCTTGGAATGGAAAGAGCAAGTGACCCTACTCCCTTAATCTGGTTTGGAGATCTAAAGACAATAGCGTTTATGGCTTTGGAGCAGGAACCAGATCTGCAAATCAAGAGGGTGTCCATGGGAACGGAAGATTCACACCTTGCCAAAAGGCACCTTTGATGTAGGAGTAGGATCTGCATATTGCCACCACCCCTCAGGAGAGCGTCATCCCCTCGTCACCCCCTCTTCATCCAGTAGTGATAGTTTAGAGGACGGGTTTGATAGTTTATGGCTGGATAGCACATGCCCCAAAAAGAGTTTATTTAAGGAGAAACTCTCCTTTGTCTCTCTGGTTAACCCACCCTCCCCATAGCAGTGCACTAAGGTGCTACAAGTGACTCTACTACTTAAGTTCTCCGGGAGTCGCGACCCAGAGAGCTCACACGTGGTTTGGCTGGTCCTACCTGTGTGCCTTGGAGTTCACAAGCTGCTGCATTTCGGCTGCCCATCCTTCCAAGGAGGAGAGTTCTTCCTCAGCTGGACCTCAGATGAGTATAGCCGTGCCCCATTGTGTCTTCCCCATTTTGATGCTTTTGTTATTTTCTATGCTGTAATTGTTCTGATGTACTATTGTAACTAAGGAGCTTGTATGAAATTGTATGATTCCGATTTTGTATGACTGCAGAAACCTTTAGTAAAGACAACATTTATTTAAGGACTAGCGTGTTGTCTCACTTCCTGGGATATAGCGAGCGTCTCATTGGCCATCTGACCTCTGTATAGACTGGTATAGAACTTACGCACAGCCACAAACACCCAAACTTCCTTGGTAGATAACTTGGATTGGGTCTCCAGGAATTTCCTGGAGAAGTTGGCATAACATCACTTGGGAAATTTCATGATTTCCACCTCGTCATGCCAGCTATGGGAATGGACTTGAGTCAAATAATGAAGCATGAGAATATTTGAAGATAGGATCCCGTTCCTTGTCTATCAGATGTTAAAGGGCCTAAAGCAGGGATGTCGAACTCATATCTTATGAGGGCCGGATCTGACATAAATGAGACTTTGTTGGGCCAAGCCATGTGTGTCATAAAATGTAATGCCAGCTAGGAGAGATATAAAGGACACAAACACAAATATTTTTTTTACTTAAAAATAAAAACACGCTTAAAACATCAGCTCTGTAAGCTGCAAACCTACTTTTGATTTATTGACATTCACCACAGAAATCTCCTGCTCAGAGTTCTGAGTCTAGGACCCGGGGGAAACATGGGATGGCTGAGCGACTGAGAGAGTCTGGCAAAGCAAGTGATGATGCAGCAGCAGCAGCGGAACTGGAAGCAGGAGATGGCCAACTCAACCGCAGGCCTTATGGAAGCCCTCCAGGGGCCTGATTCAGCCCCTGGGCCGCATATTTGACACCCCTGGCCTAAAGTATATCCATTCTCCAGGCACAGATAAGTGGGACCAAAACCTGGAAACCTAGTACTAAGTAAAGACTGTAAACTGGTGATTCCAGATTTTGGACTAGCAAGACATATGGGCAGTGAAATGACTGGCTATGTTGTTACTAGGTGGTTCAGGGCCTCATAGGTTATACTAAACTGGACACCTTATACTCAGTTGACATCTAGTCAACTGAGTATAAGGTTGACCCCTACAGTACAGTATATACTTTGGACTGCCCAAATAAACAAGCGATCCAGCAAATTCAACATCACTGTCTCGTTTTTGATTAATGAGTTTTCTAGGGTTTTTATTCAATACCCTTTTTTCCCCACATTTCAGAAACAATTTTTGTTATCAGGTTCAGGGTATGGCTATGGGCTGTGCCGTTACTGCCAATTTATTTATGTCCATACTTGAGGAGGCTCATACTTTTCATTCCTCAAATCCTTTTTCGAGATGGTTAGCTTTGGACCTTCAAGTTATTGATGATATATCCGTCATGTTAAAAGGAAAATGTGACGTTCCCAGATTGATGATCCAGTCTTCACCCTATCATTAAAGGTTGTCATTATTCAGATATCTCTGAAATAGTGTACCTTGATATTTGGACACAGTTGAATTCATGAAGGTCAGTAATACATCAAGTCACATACAAAATCTACTAATAAATATTCATTTTTGCAGAAGTCCTCCCCCTCCTCCGCAGTTGCCTGTTCCAAACGAGTCCTCCTCCATCAGGAGACATGACAGAGGACTGGGATGGGACCTTTTCCTGGGCTGTTTTGGCCTTCAAGTTAAGGAAACCAAGTCTTGAAAGGCTCACCAATAATGCTATGGTTGCCTGAAAAGCCAGTCAAATCCGACTCTAGGGTTGCGGTGCTCATCTCCATTTCCAAGCTGAAGAGCCAGCGCTGTCCGAAGACATTTCCGTGGTCATGTGGTCAGCATGACTAGATGCTGAGGTGCACGGAACACTGTTAACCAGAAGGGTTAAGCTACCATATATATTATAAAAATACAAAATTTATTAGGGTGTACACATATATTTATTTATTTATTTATTTATTCGATTTCTATACCGCCCTAAACCCCCATGGGGGTCTCTGGGCGGTTTACAAGTTATGTGGTGCTAGTCACCCATTATACATTTCTAACTATGGCCACATTTCATATAGGGGTTGGGTCATCCTACCAGCACCCCAGGTGATGGCGGCGTTTTTTTCTCCTTCTTCCTCCGGCTTCTGGCTTCCCCGGCTGCAGATGTTGCTTTTTCAATCCAGCGGGACGTCTTGCCTCTCTCTGATGCTTTCCGGGCGGGCGGCTGCCTTCCTTTTTTTAGCGCACGAGTCAGTCTACTCCGTCCGCGGCTATGTCCACTCGGCCCCGCCGCGCCGGGGAATGACGTCTCCGCGCGTCCTCTGTGCTGCGACGGCCAGCATTCTCCACTGCCTCTCGATGTTGGCCACCAGGGATTGCTCTTCCCACTGGCCTTCGTTCGCCGCGTCCTGCCGCACCGCCTCGTCTCCGCTCCGCTCTGCTCCAAGTCTCCGCCATAGTTGCCGCCGGTTTTGCCGCCATTGCCGTCGATTCCTCCGATGGTCCTACGTCGCACATCACACGCACATCACACGCCTCGGAGAGGGGGGTGCCCCTACCCTACTAAGGGTAGGTACCCATTTATCATACCCTTTAACGGGCATTCTTGAACCGCTGGGTGGGCGGGAGCTGGGACATCGGGTCGGGAGCTGACTCCGACCGCGGTGGGGCTCGAACATATATTCGGGTTAAAAAAAATTTCAAGTATCAGAGTAATAAAAACATATCACATATTAATACACATGATGGGGTCAACACTTTCCAACTAAGGACCAAACGCGTTTCAGCCTTAACCCGAATATATTTTAATATGTGTACACCCTAATAAATTTTGTATTTTTATAATATATATGGTAGCTTAACCCTTCTGGTTCGCAGTGTTATCTTGGGTTGAGTCCCCCCCCCCTTTTTTCCAGTTTTTGCACAGAACACTGTTACCTTCCCACTGAAGCGGTACCTATTTATTTACTTGCAGTTTCTTGCTTTCGAACTGCTAGGTTGGCAGGAGCTGGAACCAGAGATGGGAGCTCACTCCGTCATGCGGCACTCAGGTCTCAAACTGCTGAACTACTGACCTTCCACAGCCTGCAGTTCAGCGTCTTAACCACTTGAGCCACCGCAGCTCCTTATGGTTGCCCAGCAACCTCCAAAAATAACTACTGACCACTCAATTGGCATTCTTTTCTTAAAGATATAAGCATTGTTTCTATTTTGGAGGAAAGTTTTTACTATCCTAATTTTTTTTAAGATTTCAGATTTTATTCAGGTTTGTAGAGAAATTCCCCTATCTGTTCCTAGCTCCATTTTGTTTATCAGTTAATCACACCCTCTACGGCTCAATTCAGAACTAGATCCATGGTTACTATTAAATCAGGCAGTAGGGTAAAATAGACAATTTAATGGGAGAAGACTTTAAAAAGGGAAATACCTCTTGCAGAATGGAATTGGAAATGGGCTACAGTCCCCCCAAATTTTCAACGGATGTAAAGGAAAGTGCTTAAAAATATTATTTGGCTGGTATCTGAAGCCTCATAAAATAGCAAGAATAAAAGATTCCAGCAGATATATGCTGAGAGTGTCATTCTTCAACATCAAATCCATTTCATATCTTCTGGGGTTGGCTCAGGGGCTCAGCTGTTCTAGATCTCAGTGCTGGGAGTTAATTCAGGGAAGTACAAGACAGTGCATCCCGCAAGATGCAAAGATGATCCTATTATGTCATCTTAACAGAATAGACAACATGTTTGCTGAAAATGTGTATAGTGGCATTCTGGAAATTAGGTCTGGAAATGTGACACTTGAGACCACTATGTGTTTTCCCCCCTGAGCACTGTTACTAACCGTGTTGGTTATTAGATGCAGGTAGGTAGCCATGTTGGTCTGAAGCAGCAGAGCAGAGCTTGAGTCCAGTGGCACCGCTAAGACCAACAAAGAAGGTCTCTGAAGAAGTGTGCTTGCACACAAAAGCTTATACCTTGAATACAATTTTGTTGGTCTTGGGCTCTGACCCCAAGCAAGCCCGATCTCGTCAGATCTTGGAAGCTAAGCAGGGCCGACCCTGGCAAGTACTTGGAGGGGAGACCCCCAAGGAATACCAAGGCTGGGACGCAGAGGCAGGTAATATAAAACCTAACTCTGTGAAATGTCCTAGCCCCACTCAGGGTCACCAGAAGTCACTGGGATTTCCAGGCTCACAAGCACACACACACACGAACACACTGGTGGACCTCCCCAGGGCACCTGGTATTTTTTGGCCACTGTGTGACAGAGTGTTGGACTGGATGAGCCATTGGCCTGATCCAACACTGGCTTCTCTTTATGTTCTTACACAGACAAATACAAAAAACAACAACAACAAACCTTTGTTGGTCTTAAAGGTGCCACTGGACTCAAACTTTGTAGAGTTGGTTATTTTAATTGTAATTCTGTTTATTCCAGATACAAGCAAGCCGCCTCCAAACAGTACAACTCAACAGCTATTGTGAGACAAAAATTAAAAGAACAAAACCGTGGATGCTAGAATGTGCATTCCATAAATGTCTAGTTCGCCCTTTCCAAACACTTTACTGCAGGTAACTAATCAATCTGGTAAATGGGCAGAATTAATCTATATACATTTCCTGTCAGATATGAATATTTCTTGTGTACTCCCACATCCACTTGAGGTTAAGCATAGGATAGGACAGTGGTATCGTCTGTATGGCTTGTTATTTGTGAAATCTTTAGAACACTTTCCTCCAATTCATTTGCTTAACTGAACAGGTTAAAAGGATGCACCTTAAAACATTATAAAACAAGCCTCTATGCAGATGAAGAAGAAGAAGAGGAGGAGGAGGAGATTGGATTTATCCCCCGCCCTTCACTACCCAAAGGTGTCTCAGAGCGGCTTACAAACTCCTCTCCCTTCCCCTCCCCACAACAGACACCCTGTGAGGTGGGTGGGGCTGAGAGAGTTCTGACAGAAACTGCTCTTTTTCAAGGACAGCTCTTATCAGAGCTGCCAGCCAGGTGCAAGTGGAGGAGTGGGGGAATCAAACCCGGTTCTCCCAGATTAGAGTCTGCGCACTTAACCACTACACCAAACTGGCAGAGGAAACTGTTTATCTTTGTAACAGACTTAATTCTGGTGAAAAACTGAAATTTGGAAGAATTCGAACAAGCAGCATGGTACAAAATAAATGTTGAAAGAACTGAGGGTTTATTTTTAAAATATGAAGCGAATTTAAATCTGAAGTCCATCCTGAGAATGGTAAAGAGCAGTAAAACGATTAAGTGCTTAGGGGTGTTTATATCCAAAGATAGTGAACTGCTAAAAATTAACTTCAATCCTGTTACATGTAACATCAAAGCAAAACTAGCTCTTATAATCTCTTCTTGGCAAGGTAAGTGTAATAAATTTAATCTTGCCAGTTTCTCTGGGGGGAAAACCCCCTGTAACAATCCAAGATGAAATACTGAATTACAAAAACCAAATGATTTTATATAGGACAGGAACAAAGAATAGATTTGGTAAACTCTTTAGACAAATGGTCCACAGGAGGTCTAGATGTCCCTAACTCTGTTTTATAATATCATGCAGCTTGTTTATCCTGGTTTTCTACATGGTTACACTTAGGCCATGATCACAGGGGCAGTTTGGCCCGACACAGCCACTCCTCCCCTCCGGATCAAATGGGCGCAGTCAGACAGCCACATCTGTCAGGCATTCCCCAGCCATACGTATACCGTCATAGGATGACTTGGAGCTGGGTTAAAGGCACCACATCACAAGTGGTGTTTTCGGTTCCCCGCACAGTCATTGCGCGTGGCCGTATGTCTGAATGCGGGGGAGCGTGCGCAGAACAGATTTGGCAGTCTGAACATGCAGATCTGTTCTGCCGCTAGGAAGGTTTCTGTTTTTTTTTAAAAAAAATTGCCTATATGTGCATGTGTGCACATGTGTATGTGTGCATATGCACATATCCACGTGCGTGCACACTTATGCATGCACATGAATTCTGAGGGGGTTTTGGCTGCATGTTCCATGGCTGAGGTGTTACAATAATGTGGATGCTTTACCATGGGATGTCTCCGTGGGTAACCCACAACAGGGTGTACCATGGGGATGATATGCCCCACAACACTTTCATCTGGTTCCATTAGAGGCGGCACCATATCACGCCAAGCTGCCAGTTTGACCATGGCTTTACTGTGTTCCTTCTAGGATTCCTGAGCTGAAAATAAAAATAAAAATCACTATTTGGGGTCATTACTGTGATTTTCCAGAACAGTAACTGAAATCCAGGAATATTAGGCATCGCAAAATCCCTCCCTAAAAAATCTGTGATGTTTTTCATATCTGGGTGCTTACAGTCATCATCAGCAGCAGGTGTCTTGTTTTTCTTTGATTCTCCTGATTTCCTGGGAAATGGAGCTTCTCCCTTCCAATCAGATCCTTCCAAGGGATCAGGAGGTAAGCTCTCCCAATCAATCACCATTGGAGTGCTAGAGAAGGAATTTCCATGGAGGAATCTGTGTTGAACTACAAGTGCTCAGACTCAATGGGCAGCTCCAATGTTACGTAAATAACTGCACACTTTTTTTAAGATCAGGGAAAAGCCGGGGGGGGAGCAAGAGCCCCCTTCTCCAATCCTGCCCCTCATCAGCAAAATCACCCTGTGTGGCTTTTTAAAAGTGACATTCTTGGAGTTGGTGTGTGATGTGCGTCTTCTCTAGAGATGTGAAGGCCTGGGGGGGGGGGGAACCTGGAAAAATTCAGAGCCCCCCTCCCTTTTCCCCCAAGGCCCCTTTTCATGGAAAAATTGGAAATTTTGGGTAGTCCTGGAAACAAAAGCATTCGTCACAATATCCTGCACCTACAGAACAGTGCAGGAACTCTTCTTCGGCATCTGGTGCAAACATTTCAAGTAACTCCTCCTTCCCAAAATCCTTCTACGGCTCCCTCAAGTTTAAACACTCAAGCCAAACCTATTCACTTCCATTAAGCTTTTAATACCAGGTCCCTGCATTCATTTTGAAAATTAAATTAACTTCCAGCGACTCCAAATGTAGCAAGATGTGCACCAATCAGAAACACTGTTTTCCTACAGTGTTATGCGCATGCCGAATCCCCACTTGGTTTAACTAGAAACAAAATCCTCTAGTGGAACACATATTCTTGTTATGAACACTTGCAACTTAACAGCAACTTGAAGCATATTGTGCAAAACCAATTTCACATAATTTGTAGCGGAGGGTTTTGAGATGAAAGACCACTACAATTATTTCCAAAGCCATAAACATGGCAGCGCAAAACTCAATTCTCGCATAAAGTTTATTACATCCAATTAAGTGGCTGGGTTTTGTTTTTGTTTTTTTTTAAATCTGGCTGGACCTCAATTGCTGAGTATTTTAATTCCCCAACACAAGTAGAATGTCCATAATGGTATAATTAGTTGTGGAATCTTGTAGGGTTCCACCCCACCCCCCTTCCAAGACTACTGATTAGGCAGTTGCAGCAGAACAATAATTGAAGGAATAGGGGCCAAGGAAACTAGAAAGTTAATGTTGCTGTTTGTCACCCAATAGGAAGAGAAGAAAAATGGATTAAACTTGACAGTGCAATCAAAGAAGGCACTTAAAGCTTCACAGATGCTTTCTCACTTAGTATCATAATAGTACACCCTTTGGATGCTGATGCAAGAGAGGTTGCAAGACCATAACTGTGATTTATGCATTGTGACTTAGATTTTTTTTTCTCCAATTACTACTCAGTGCCACGGGCTGGGGTGCCAGTCAAAGGGAGTCCAGAACAAGCCAAGGTCAGGCGCCAAGAAGACCGTGCAAAGTCCAAAAAGCCAAGCCGGGGTCAGGAGCCAGAAACACAGAGCCAAGTCCAAAATCACTAACCAGAAACATAGTCCAAAGCCAAGCTGGGGTCAGGAGCCAGGAACATAGAGCCCAGTCCGAAGCCAGGGGGTCCGAAGGTCTAGGTGCAAGAGCCGAGCCGGAGTGGATGCTAGCAGCACGAAGCTGACTTGTTGCTTCCACAAAGAGTGCTGCCCAGAGTCTGGAGTTAAATGCTGCTACCAATTAGACAGCTGCATGATCGGTCAGGCTCCTGTTAGAACTCTGGGCTGGCTGAGCGTCTCCCCTGTAGCCTGGCCTCTCTTCGCCTGGTTGCTAAGTTTTGCCGCAGTCACTCCCTTAAATGAGTCACACGTGGGGGTGAGTCAGGAGGACTTTCAGCTTGAAGCTCTTCCCCCTTATCTGGGCCAGGTGTGAAGACTGCTGTTACAGGAACTTGCCAGCTATCCTCCTCTGCTGCTGCAGAGGGGCCAGCTGTGGTTTCTGCAGGCTCTGTCAGCTCATCCTCATCCACGCCCATGACACTCAGCTGAAAAAATGACTTACATAATAAACTACTGTCTTCCAACAATTATTTGTAGAAATTCCTAACCCATAATGGATGTCTTCAAATCCTATGTTTGCCAATGCATCTTATCAGCAGGAAAAAAATATATAGATATGTAATTTACAGGGCTATTTTTGAGGCAGGGACTCCTTTGCATATTAGGCAACACACCCCTAATGTAGCCAGTTCTCCAAGAGCTGACAGTAGCCCCTGTAAGAAGAGCTCTGTAAGCTCTTGGAGGATTGGCTACATTGGGGGGGGGGGGGTCACCTAATATGCAAAGGTGTTCCTGGTACAAAAAGAGCCCTGCGATATGTATCTGAATAAAGGATTTGATTAAGGCAGGCCCCTGCCACATGGGGGGGAATAGCACGGGCAAAGTGTGACTTTCTAAAGCCGCACCAAAAGAGAGACGCGGCGGTGGGATCACATAGATCCCCTGAGCCGCCGCGCACTTCCTTCCTGGCACGATCAGATGCCGGGGGGAAGCCACTAAAGAAAAAGCGTGACAGCTGAACTGTGCATGTGTGCCATGCGCAGTTCGGCGGGGAGCCTGGATTGATCTGGACGACGGGCACGGCGGCAATCTCACGGCTGCGCTTGCAGCTGCGCTTCAGGTAAGTCCTCCTCTGTAGGAGATTCTTTTTCGCAGCGGGTTTTCAGGGTTTAGGGACGGATCAGGGATGGGTGCACGCCGCTTCCCAGATGTTGCGGTGAGATCGCACCCATTTGCTGCACCCCCGATTCGTCCCTCTCCCGGGCCAAAGTCTCCCGTGTGACCGGGGCCGCCGTTGGCCAAGCCTTGGAGGATTTCATTCCCTTCCCAGTTCTGTAATGACTATTTACTGCCGATCAGGGCAGATGGCTTTAATTTATGGAATAGAACTACAGTTCCCATGAGGCAATGCAAAAATGTTCCATGTACATGTGGTCTCTAGAGAGTCTGTATGAAGGCTGCAGCAGCCAAAAACTTCCCATCTGATTCCTTTCCCAGCAGCTGGTATTCAGAGCCGTGTTGCCTCATTACACAGATCGACCTGTCCTCCATAGTCAATATATCTGATTCTCAACATGGCCAGATCTGTGGACACTTGAGGCCAGCGACTGGAGCTACAAACAGACAAGACAGGACTTTGACAAACCTGAAACTGCTACAGAAAGATCTGACATGTCAATACATGTGGAGGTTACCATAAAATGAAAGAAAGTGTGCTGTAGGTTTAAGTCATCAATGTCCTCTATGGCCAGTGCTAGACAATCACAACAATATTGCCAGCTTTCAAGCCTCTGTTTGCACTCTAATTTGCATTGGTAATTGGACACTTTGCTACAAGAATTCAACAATCAGCAAGGGGGAAGACTAGAGGGATAGCACTTCAAGGTGAATTTATACGCTGATGAGAGTTGGAAGATTTCTAACACGCCCAATCAAATCTGATGTGAATGTAAAAGCATGTGTGAAAGATGACTTTGGACAAGCTGCAGGTCATAATTGTAACTAGGGGTGTGCGCTCGATATACACCAAGCTGAATAAATACCTGAAAAATACCTTATCAGTATTTTGGGGGTATTTATTCAGCCAGATACAGATTGGAGAATGTGATTTGGCTACTGAAATAGCCACATCTGAATAAAAGATATTATTTTGCTTTTATTCAGGCATGGCTAGGATGCATATAAAGAGACCACGGTCTCTTTAAATGCCTTTTTTCCTCCATTGGTTTCAATGGAGAATGGGGTACCTTCTTTGGGGCCCATAGAATTGAACCCCCTGGTCCAATCTTTTTAAATCTTGAGACTTTTTTTAGGAGAGGCACCAGCAGCTATGCCTCTACCTCAAAACAAAACAAAACAAAACAAAAACCCCAGTCTCCCCGAGCACCGAATACCCCTGGAGCAATTCTCCATTATACACTATGGGGACAGTCCCCACAGGGTATAATGGAGCTGAATAAATTCAAGTTTCCCGACTATTTACCCGAATTCCAATACAATACCGATGTGGGAAGTGAGAAGAAGAAAGGTTATTTCGTACCTAGTTCGTGTGAACACCTGAAATGTCCCACACAGGTGAAAATGGGTTCGTTGTTCTGCAAACGTTAAAAGCAAAAATACCAAAGCAGTTGTTATGATTTCCTAGTCAGAAAAGAGTTTCTCTCAGCACATTCCTTTCTATTGTCAACATCCTTATGATAGCGAAGGTGTTTTTCCGCTGTTCTTTCTGGAAACCCAAGCAAGCTTTGTGTATATTAATCAAAGGACATAGATTAGAGGCTAGGATGCCTTTTGTTTTAGCATTAGGGAAAGAGGAGTGGAAAATTTATGCTTTTACAACATGCTATAATAGAAGACCTGTGCCTGGCATCCCAGAATGTTAAATTTACGCTTGGAGCAGAGGCTCCTCCAAGTCCAGATGACCCCTCCACAAGTGTCATAAACCACAACTCTTATTGATCCTGGGTGACAGAGAGGTCCTTGAATTCTTCCAGAAGGAAGTCTTTGTGCTTTTTATTATGTAAACAATTGATCAATGAATGCCAGTAAATGTAATCAGACCCCTGATAAGAGGGTCTCCAATGAGACTGTATCAACAGTACGATGCCAATTTGTGAACCAATGACCTTTTTCTTCTAATGCAGACTTGTAGATGTCATTTAAGATGTAAAAGTAGTACCCTCTTCCTGCCTTAAGGTAGAGAGACAGCTTGGTACACGGGTGCTTTTGCATCACGTTCTGTAATCTCCTATTAGCACGCTAATAAACCCATCAGTTATCCTACTCACTGGACTCTGACTGTGTGTCCCTCATCAGGCCCCAGGACGCACAGGGCACACATTTCTGCAGCACCGACAGGGGTCATTTCCTGCAGGAGCGCACAGGAGTGGAGCTTCGGCAGTAAAGAGCCCAGGGGGCAGGCACATGCAACAAGCCCCACCCCCTGCTCCCAGCTGCCCTCAGTCAGAGCGAGAAGCAGCCAGGTAAGCTGCAGAGCTCCCCCCGGGGCCCCCGGTCCAAAACAGTCTGGTGGCACCTTTAAGACCAAGTTTTATTCAGGTACAAGCTCTCCTTCCTCTGCGAGGACAGATCTGCACGTTTCCCCCCCCCCCAAATATTTAGCAACCCAAAACAGCACAGGGGAGCCAGAGCGGTGGGTGTTGCCTCCTGACACACTTCCGGTGATGTCAGGAGGTGTGGCATATGCAAATAAGTTATGCTAATAAGTTATGCTAATGAGCTTTTGCACCTCTTTTTCTACGAAATGACCCCTGGTATTCGGGGATATTTGGGGATACCGATATTTTTTCTGAATCAGAAAAAAACCTGATTTTTTTTTGTGGCACAACCCTAATTGTAGCAGTGTGTGGGGGGGAACAGACTTCCTTGCAGATAAAACTATTTGGGCCATCGCTGATGCCCGAGTTGAGAGCCCTTGGCATGAGCCAAAAAGCAAAAGGGCTCTTGGCTTGTGGTTCTTAGTCTGTTGGCTCAGCTGTCTGGAGCTCAGGTACCCTGGATGCAACATGAAGCAAGTGGGCAAGCAGTGTCATGTCAACGTCTGTTGCACTGAACCAGGGAGAGCCACCCAGAGAGAAGACCAAAATTTCTGGGTTATTATTCTGGGAGGAAGGTGGAGGAGGGTCTGCCATTTTGATTGTTATAAAAACATAAGAGAAGCCATGCTGGATCAGGCCAAAGGCCCATCCAGTCCAACACTCTGTATCACACAGTGGCCAGAAATACCAGTGCCATCAGGAGGTCCACCAGTGGGGCCAGAACTCCAGAAGCCCTCCCACTGTTGACCCCCCCAAGCACCAAGAAGACCGAGCGTCACTTGCCCCAGAGTCCCTATCTATACCTTGTGGCTAATAGCCACTGATGGACCTCTGCTCCAGATGCTTATCTAGTTCCCTCTTGAAGCTGTCCATGCTTGTAGCCGCCACCCCCTCCTGTGGCAGTGAATTGCATGTGTTCATCACTCTTTGGGTGAAGAAGAACTTCCTTTTATTCGTTCTAACCCGACCGCTCAGCAATTTCATTGAGTGCCCACGAGTTCTTGTATTGTGAGAAAGGGAGAAAAGTACCTCTTTCCCGCTCTATCCCATGCATAATCTTATAAACCTCGATCATGTTGCCCCTCAGTCAGTGACAAAGCTGTCTTTGAAGGGGAGCTCACCACCTCTCTAGGCAGCTGATTCCACCTTTGATCCACTCTGACCGTGAAAAAGTTTTCCCTAATATCCAGCCGATACCTTTCTGCATGTAATGTAAACCTGTTGCTTCGGGTCCTCTCCTCTGTTGCCAACTGGAACAGCTCCTTGCCCTCCTCCAAAGGACAGCCTTTCAAATATTTAAGAGAGCCATCATGTCCCCACTCAGTCTCCTCTTTTCCAAACTAAACATTCCCAGGGCCCTTCGCCTTTCCTCGTAGGGCTCGGTCTCCAGACCCCTGATCCTCCTCGTCGCTCTCTTCTGCACTCTCTCGATTTTGTCCACATCCTTTTTGAAGTGAGGCCTCCAGAACTGCACACAGGACTCCAGATGTGGCCTGACCTAGGCAGATATTTCTTTGAGCCACAGCCTGTGGCTATGCTCCAAGCATGCGCCATAGACAATGCCACAAGGGTGACACCAGAAGGGCCTGGCCCTCTGGTGAGGCCCTCGAGCATGGGCCTAGGATTGTACTGAACAGGGGTCATTTCGTAGAAAAAGAGCTAGGGGAACTCATTAGCATAACTCATTAGCATATGCCACACCCCCTGACATCAGGGGCCCGGCGGTGGACCTGCAAGGCCAGCGGGAGTGCAAGGAAGCCCCGCCAAGGCCCTCCCTGGCCCCAGGCAGGCAGGGGTGGGGAGAGGCGGGGAGGAAGCAACTTACCCTCCCTCTTCTCCTGCCTCCTCCTGGCTGAATGAGGGCTGGAAGCGGGGCGGACGTAGGCAGGGGGCGGGGCTTCGTCATGTGCCCCGCCCCCCTGCACCTCCCCCGGGGGAACTGTGATCCCCCACGTTCCCCCCCCCCGAAATGACCTCTGGTACTGAATGACAGGACTCTGATGTTTTAAAAGGTCACACCTGGTGATTCACAAGGTCTCACAGCTGTCAAGAGATGGGAAGCTGCTGTCTCTTTTTCCCTATCAACATGAGTTAGAGTAATTGGATCTTTCACTCTTAGAAGATTGAATGTAGCTGAAGACTTTTATGCATTGAAGAGGAAAGGGGGAGGACTTTAACACTTGTTTGAAAACTAAGTTGTAGACGTGTTCTTCCTCTCTGCCTAACATCGAACAGAAGACAGACCAAAGAAAGAAGCCAGAAAGAGGGAACATGACAAAGAAATGGGTTGGATTCTACTTAATTGATTTGTTAGATGTCTGCCTAATTCATTTTAAGTCACAAAAAATGGTAACTTGTTAATAGCGATTTATGGAGGTTGACAAGTGTACAGGATTAAGCCCCTCACGCCAGTCCAGGGATGAGAGGTAATCTTGTATTTTTACATTACATTAAACCACAAACCACGAGATGGTCTAAGCCCGCTCGGGTTTCAGAACAATATGCCACCAGAACCTCTACATTAGTTCCCCCCCCCCAACCTGAGATTAGAGGTTCAAACTCTCAGTTGGTATCTGGAACTTAACACATTAGCAACTCACTCAGAACTGCACACTTTACGCTTAATGGTAGCTTGTGGTCAGCTTAGGCACAGGAGTTTAAACTTGGAACTCAGGTACAACATCAGAGACCATTTAGAAACAAGAATAATTTTTTATTCAGTACAGAGCTTAACACAGACTACCAGAGTTTACCAAAATAACAAGCCTAAGGCGATTTGCCTTAACTACACAGTAAAAGATACATATTTACCAAGTTCAGGAATATCCAACCGTCCAAGGGATTTTGAAGGCAAAATCCATCTTTGCTTGACCATGTGGTCCAATTCACAAAGCCAGTCCTTTATCCCTCAAGGGCTGTATTTCAGGTGCAATAAAACAAGTAGAGACAGCAGGAGCAGAGAGCAAGCACACGGCTAAGAGACTCTCTCTCATTGGGATCAAACAATTATAGTCCAATTCCATTCATGATCAGCTGTGGCCATGCAGCCAATCACGAGTGGACAGGGGATGTGCCCAATTGTTGGTTGTCATGGCTACGTGTGGGGATAAGCTAGAAGTTTGGGAACTCCTCCTGCAGTCAGGTGACCCAACTTCCAGCTTCTCCATCACCTACGTGACTTTTTGCGTGTCAGGTCTGCTCTTTCACTTAGAGATGTGAAAGAATGTGTGGCTATATGGCATGGCTATTGAGGCCATTTGGCCTCACCATTTGGCTTGCAACAGGAAACAAGACACAGCATGTTATCACAATGACATCACAGGAGAAGGCATGGACTTTTAGAAATCAGTATTTCTATACAACAAGATCAGTGTTTTGAGACATATATTGTACTATTAGAAAATACTAAGACGAAGTAATTGTTAATTTAGCATGACAGATTCCTGAATTTAACCACTGGCCCAAGGGATATCAGACTGTCCTCGACCAGAGCCAGGGCATTCTCTGGTGGAACTCTCTGCTGAATGACATCCAGGCCCTACGGGATGTGAAACCATTCCGCAGGGCCTGTAAGGCAGAGATATTCCACCAGGCATTTGGTTGAGGACAGCAAGAGTTGTATCCTCTGGCACTCCCATCTTCCGTTTCCCTCTGTCCCACCCACAAGTGGTTGGCTTTCCTGGACTTTTTACCACCATCTTTTAGTAGTTACTGATTTTTATGATTTTAAATTGTATTATATTTATATTGTATCAATTTTTATGTTGTACACCGCCCTGGGGCCTGCCTTGGCAGGAGAGGGTGGTCTATAATCAAATAGACAGACAGACAGACAGACAAAGAGCCGGCTTTGCTGGGAGGGCAGGGTAAAAATCTAATGAAATAAATAAATAAATAAATAATGAATTAATATGTTGTTGAAGGCTTTCACAGCCAGAGTCCATTAGCTGTTGTAGATTTTCTGGGTTGTATGGCCATGGTCTTGGAATTGTAGGACCTGACGTTTCGCCAGTAGCTGCGACTGGCATCCTCAGAGGTATAACACAGAAAGATGGAATACTCTCTGTGTCAAGGTGAGAAGAAAATGGTAGGCAGATAATTTATCTCTACTCAGGAAGGTGGGGTAGGGCTGAGTTATTATCTTGTAGGAGTTCCCAAGGCTGTGAACATGCTAACGGAGGAGCTTTCCTGAGGAGGTTCTTTTGTATATGGATTATTTCCCGAGGAGGTTTCCTGTTCCTTGAGGAGGTTCTTTTGCATGTGGATTGGCTGTTGAAATTCTAATCTTATCTGTAGTGCTATTGTCAGATGTAGAGCCTTTTGTGTTTTTCAGGACAGGAAACCATGCCCTATTTATTTTTAAACTCTCTTCTTTCCTGTTGAAATTGTGTTTACGTTTATGAATTTCAATGGTCTCCCTGACATGGTAATTGAAAGTGTTGTCCAGCCTTTCAGTGTCTTGGAACAAAATAGTGTGTCCTGTTTGAGTTAGGCTATGTTCAGCCACTGCTGATTTTTCAGGTTGGCCACGTCTGCAGTGTCTTTCATGTTCTTTTATTCTTGTCTGAATGCTATGTTGTGTGGTCCCAATGTAAACCTGCCCACAAGTGCATGGTATGCGGTATACTCCTGCAGAAGTGAGGGGGTCTTTTCTGTCTGCCGATCGTAGCATCTGTTGTATTTTTCTGATGAATTAGAATTGAAAAATTAGCCTGCCTTTTGTAATATGAAGAAAGAGAAGAGATGCCAAGGAAAAAGAACCCAGCATCTTCTGGAAAAGATTCCATAATTAATGGTCCTGGTCACACAGGCCAGAAAAAGCGAGGGGGGGGGAGTGTGGCTGTTTGCCCTGGAGCAAAATAACGTGGGCTGCCCGATCACATGTCCTGTCGAGGTCCCGTGGTTAGGGGGTGAGGTGCCGATCACACGGCTAACCAGCAGCGCGGCAAAGAAGCGGCACGGCGCGATCACAGCAGCAATTGCTAGGTGCCGCTCCCATAGCAAACGGGTGTTTGTTTTACGGCAGTTTGTGCGCATGCGCCGTTGGGCGCTTTGCGCATCCTGCGGAGACTTGGGGGGGGGAACCCTTGTTTGCGAAGGAACATCGGCGGGCGCCAGATGCCACGGGAGTCCACCAGAAACGTGATCAGATGCCCGCCCTTGCCCCACGTTGTTTGGAAACCAGTACCTCATAGGTACTACTTTTTTAGTCCGCATCTTCGGCGGGATGCCACAGGATAGCCACGGGAGCACTACGCTTCCCAGATGTTGTGGTATGACCGCGCCCAGAAAATCCACCTATCATCCATATTTTTAGTGCGGCAAATGCTCCATGTGACCGGGGCCAATGTTTCCTTTTCTCTCAAAAATATGAGATCTTCCGGTGACAGAATTTAAGGCATTCGAAGACAAGATTATGAAAAGCCTTGTGGATTCCTTAGAGAAAACAAAAAGGTGCAGTCCTTAGATAAAAGGTTGCAAAGCAATGAGAAAAGAACTGAACAGTTGCTATGACGTGTATGCAAGTTAAAGGCAACACTAACAAAATTATTAGTCATAGGAGCTGTCATGATCTGGGATGTGCCACCAGAGGCCTACTAGGCCCAAGGAGCCTGGCTAGCAGTAGGTGAGGCTGGGCCTACAACTCCCAGAAGCCCCTGGGAGGTTTTGGAGCCAAAATGGACCAATAGGAAAAGGGGAGGGCTGGGAATAAAAGTTCTGGAGCAGCAGGAAGAGCTGTTCTTTCTTCAAGAGGGCAGAGCCAGAAGAGAGGTTGCTGCAGGGGAAAAACCCTCATCCTGAGGGAGGGGTGAGTAGTGTAAGGCCACTTGACATAGTGAGCTAGGGGAAGTATATTTAGACGCTTTAGGGCATTTGATTTCTTTTCTTTTCACCCACTTACTGTTATTATGCTGCACCTTGTTGTTTGACCTTCTATAAAATAAATCTTTTTCTTGTTTCACTCTGCCTGGTCCTCACGCCTATTATTCGGCCAAAAGGGAGGTCTGAAGGTCCTTGGGAGGTTGCTCTGGGCCTTTTCAAGGGAACCTAAATCCAGAGTGGTGGCAGCGTCAGGTGACACCCCACCTGAGCCGTGACAGGAGCAATAGTGAATTATTAGAATTTAGAAGACTAAATTGAAGAACTTGATAATAAAAGTTATAGGTCTTCCCTTAAATTAAGAGGAGTGTGAGAAAAGGAAGAAGGTGATAATATCTGTGCTTATCTTGAAGAACTGTTTTCTGCAGTTCTGGGTTCTGACTATGTTGATGGTGTAAAAATTATTCAGGCTTTCAGAGTTCACTCCCAGGCTGCACACTATAGGCAAGTGTGTAGAGTTGTCATGGTTATGTTTGATACAATTTTAACTAAGAAAGCAATTTTTAGGAAAATACAGGAAGAACTTCTCAAAATTGGTAAGGGAATTCTTCAGGTATTTCAGGATGTATCTCCACTAATCATACAAAAGAGAAGAAATCTGAAATTTCTCAGTGGCAGATTAAGAAACAATGGAATTCCTTATAGGTGCAGGTTCTCTTTTAGCCTGAGCTTTAAATGCAGTGGTAAGAATGATACAGTTAGGTCAGTTGAAGAAGCTGAATAGGTAATCATGTTTTCTCTAGCTAATTATTTCGAATTAGTTTCTTTTTAAGGTTAACAGTATAAGAATGTGCTAAAATGGAATGGATTAAGATATTATCTGTAAATGTAAGTGAATTTTAAATGAACCTCATAAAACATGCTTTTTATGTAAGTCACAAGACATATATTATAAATTATCAACACTTATTAACGATACTAATATCTGTGTGCTCGATTCATACAACAGTTCCAAAGTCTAATACATATATGTTCAGTCCATAATCATTTCCATTCTCATTCAATATATTTAAAAGAATAAAGAATACAAGAACTCGTGGGCACTCCATGAAATTGCTGAGCGGTCGGGTTAGAACGGATAAAAGGAAGTACTTCTTCACCCAAAGAGTGATTAACACATGGAATTCACTGCCACAGGATGTGGTGGCGGCTACAAGCATGGACGGCTTCAAGAGGGAATTAGATAAGCATATGGAGCAGAGGTCCATCAGTGGCTATTAGCCACAAGGTATAGATAGGGGCTCTGGGGTAAGTGATGCTCTGTCTTTTTGGTGCTTGCGGGGGGGGGGGAGAACAGTGGGAGGGCTTCTAATGTCCTGGCCCCACTGGTGGACCTCCTGATGGCCCCTGGTATTTCTGGCCACTGTGTGATACAGAGTGTTGGACTGGATTGGCCTTTGGCCTGATCCAACATTGGCGTCTCTTATGTTCTTATGTTTAAGTGCCAGTGTCAAAAAATGTCAATTTTGTTGTTTTCAAAATATAGCAGTTAAGTCTGTCAAAATGGTTTATTGTTTTCAAAACATAGCAGATAAGTCTTTCAAACAATTTCAAAGTGGATTTGAATTGCAAAGTACACTGGAAGGAGATTGTAAACCATTCTGAACCTCCAAGTGAAGGGCGGGGTATAAATCCAATCTTCTCCTCCTCCTCCTCCTCCTTCAAATAAAAAGGAAGGCAAACATACTATTGTGGCCACTGAAAACGAAGATGGTTCTAGGTTAACTCCAACTGAATCTATAGCAGAAGAGTCTGTGTGTTGTTATAGGAACATATATACATCCCAAGAGCCAAATAAGTTTCTAGCAAAAGCTGAACTACCTAAGTTAATGGAACAATATAAATAAATGTTATATAAATCAATTAAGAAGCAACAGATAACAGATGCAATTGAAAATAAAATAAAGAAAAATAAGACACTAGGTTTTGATGAGCTGATGAAACTTTTATTTTTGTTGTAGCTCAGCCTTTATTAGTCAGCAATAAGGTTTACTGTGCATTTAAATTTTGGCTGCTCAGCTGATCTACCGTAATTCTCATTTATCTTGGCCTCATGAACACACATGAAGCTGTCTTATACTGAATCAGACCATTGGTCCGTCAAGGTCAGTATGGTCTCCTCCGACTGGCGGTGGCTCTCCAGAGTCTCAGGCAGAGGTCTTTTATGCCACCTACTGCCTGGTCCATTGTAATTGGAGACGTCAGAGACTGGCCATGGGATCTTCTGCATGCCAAGCAGTTGCTCTACCACTGAGCCACAACCCCTGCCCCGTTCTCCAGAGCATCAATAATGTCACCAAAGTCAACTCCTTCCATCACCCATAAGTTGGGAATGTCACATGAACACATGAAGCTGCCTTGGACTGAATCAGGCCATTGGTCCACTAAGGTCACAAGTGTCTACTCTGACTGGTAGCAGCTCTCCTGGGTCTCAGGTTGTAATGTATCCATATCAGACCGCGTGCGCGGCCATTTCGCCACACAGTCAGGCGAAGCGACCGAGCTTCGCTCTCAGTAACAATGGGACAAGCGGATCCTAGCCGGCACCTATCGGCAGGCTAAGCTCCTGGCCGAGAGTCTATGGAACTCTCGGCCACTGTAAATAGCCAGTCACTTGTGTGTGGGTGTGTTTGGGGAGTGGGGTTTGTGCACATATAAACCAGCCTGTGAGCTGGGTACTCTCGTCTTGTTCTGAGCTGAAATAAAGTATGAGAGCTGAAATCACTAGTAAGTCTCAGTGCTTTTTACCGGTGGAGGTCTTACCCATCACTTGCTGTTTGGTCTTCTCTAAGTCGAGATGCCGGGGCTTGGGCCTGGGACCTTCTACTTCCTCTACCACTGAACTGCAGCCCCTCTACAGCTATACTTGAAAAGAAGAAGAGATTGGATTTATACCCCACCCTTCACCACCCTAAGGAGTCTCAAAGGAGGAGGAGGAGGAGATTGGATTTATACCCCGCCCTTCACTACCCAAAGGTGTCTCAGAGCGGCGTACAAACTCCTTTCCCTTCTCCTCCCCACAACAGACACCCTGTGAGGTAGGTGGGGCTGAGAGAGCTCTTGGCAGAAACTGCTCTTTTTCAAGAACAGCTGTGCAAGAGTTATGGCTTGCCCAAGGTCATCCAGCCAGGTGCAAGTGGAGGAGTGGGGAATCAAACCCGGTTCTCCCAGATTAGAGTCCACACACTTAACCACTACACCAAAGCAGCTTACATTCTCCTTTCGCTTCCCCTCCCCACCACAGATACCTTTGAGGTAGGTGGGGCTGAGAGTGCTCTTTTGAGGGGCTGCTCTTGAGAGAACAGCTCTGAGAGAACTTGTGGCTGACCCATGGTCACACCAGCAGCTGCATGTGGAGGAGTGGGGAATCCAACCCAGTTCTCCCAGATTAGAGTCCGAGCACTTAACCACGACACCAAACTGTATTACAGGTATCTTTAGAATTCTAATTGTGAGCTTTCTGACTTCTCCTTGTTGTATCCTTCCTTTTCTTTTTACTTTTGACTCAACTAATTAGCTTGCGTTTTATTTGTTACAGATTTATTATTTAAATGGTCTTTTTTCCCCTTCTATGATTGGCTGATACAAACGGTAAGTGTTATTTTCTTTGCTGTAATTAGTTCACTTCGATGTTATATTGTGCATGTAGGTGTTTCGATTTTTGTTTTTTATAGACTGTTCACAATGGCATGAGGCCGGATTCCAACAGGACTGCAAGAGAAAAAATAATTCTGAAGATGATACCAAAGTGGCGAGTTAATTACCCGGCAAACTGTCAATTTACGACACGGCATCTACTATCAGGCCATTTAGTTTCTTGCAATTTTCACTTCCTTGCTAAGTAAATGTAAATTCATTGTAATTTGCTATCTGGACCTTTAGCCTTGTATAATCTATATTTTTTTGCCAAGAAATTATTACTGTTTATGGGGATTGTCTACACTCTATAAAGGTGGGGGGGTTGTTATGTATTTTGTGGGTCTTTTATAAGCAGCTCATTCGTGTTAAGATATGGTTACATTTACTGAGATCAATAACAATTTGTTTTTCCAACATTAAGGACAATTGTTTTTCTTCTTTCTGTGGCCTCTGGTATCTCAGTACCCTTTTGTGCTTTCTTTCAGAGGTGCCTCTCTTCTTTTTCACTCTTGTTCCAGTTTAGGAGACTGAGGTGGCATTTTGAGCCCTCCCATAAGCAGAGTTTTTCTAAGTTGTGCTAGGGGGCACTGGTGCACAAAATTTTCACTGGCAGCTCAGGGATTTTAGCTTCCGCTCACAAGTAAACTGAGAAGGCTATAATGAAGCCAGAAAAAAAAATCAGTGTGGTTTTTTTTTGCACACCTCTTTTATGTTTTTCAGTATGATTTGTGAGTCACAGGGGAAAGTGGGATATAAATATTGGAATAAATAAGTAGTTTGGGCAGGTTGGTAACATTCAAGCAACTTCCTGTTTATTAGGTCAGGCAGGGTTCTACACATATGAAGTCCCCTGTTCTCCCATATATTCCACCTCTACAGTGCCATTTGATGCTTTAGTTCTTTCTGAAACCGATTTCCCACAAGCAGCTGCGCCACCCTCGCTCGTCCCTTTCACCCAATTGTATTTGTCAATTTCTCATTACTTGCTGCACAGCCGCATTTTGACCCGCAGCATCCCCCAATTTCCCCCGCGTCTTCTCCATCCTTGTTTTTCAAGATAGAGAAGATGTGGGGAAAATCGGGGGATGCTGCGGGTCAAAATGCAGCCGCGCAGCAAGTAGTGGGAAATTGACAAATACAATTGAGAGAAGGGAAGAGCGAGAGCAGCGCAGTTGCTTGTGGGAAATTGGTATGAAACTAAAACGTACTCATTTCGCATGCCTCTCCTCCACTTTTGCCCCAAATAATATCAGATACTCCACATCCGGCAGTCTGTGGGAACGTCTTCATTTCTGGTCTGTTGGCATGTTGTCATTTCTTTTTATGGTACTACTGGCAAACATGAACTGTGAAAGAGATTCTAGCACATACAGAGGTCTACTCATGGAAACAGATTTAACTGTCACCACCAATGTTCCCTCTAAGCTGTGGAGTCTTGTGAGCAAAAATTCTACTTTGTGAGCTACTGCCATTAAAGTTGTGAGCAAGCGATTTGGCTACGGCATCAATTAGTTTGCTCTGGAGCCATCCTTCCTGAGCTAAGACCAACGTGTGTGAGCCGGAGCCTAAAAACTGTGACCTAGCTCACACTAACTCAGCTTAGAGGGAACACTGGTCACCACTCCTAGAGGCAAGCCCATCGTGACACAGAGTTATCTTGGAATCAAAATGAATGTTATCCTTGAACCACCCTTTAACACTCACAATGCAAAGTGTTAAAAAGTATTCCAGTTTTATACATAGAGGCCTGTGGCTCAGTGGTAGAGCATCTTCTTGGCATGGAGAAGGTCCCAGGATCAATCCCTGGTAGGAGGTGATGTGAAAGACCTCAGCCTGAGACCTTGGAGAGCCACTGCCAGTCTGAGTAGACAATACAGATCACAAGAGGGATGGCAGGAAGGGCTGCCTCAGTGCTTAGTTCTCGTGACCCCTTTTCTTATGCGCCCAGGGGAATGCTGATCACCACTTTGGGGTCAGGAAGCAATTTTTCTCCAGGTCAGTGTGGCTGGAGATCCTGCATTTGTTTGGTTTTTTGTTATCCTCTGAGCATGGAAGAGGGGCACTGTGGGTGTGGAGGGGGAGGTATTTGTAAATTCCCTGTTTTGTGCGGGGGGTTGGACTAGATGACCTTGGGGTCCCTTCCAACTCTATGATTCTGTGATTCTGTGACCGACCAAGGGTATAAGGCAGTTTCATGTATTCATGTGATAAAATGGTACACAGAATGCCCAGAAGCCCCAAGAACTGTTGAATGACAAGCTCTTCACCTCTTCACAATATTTTTGGTCCTTTCACAGTGAACAGAAACTTTTTCAACCGCTTATTCTACAATCCCTCTCCTTGTGTGTCTCGCATCAGATCTCCATTTGGCAACAATTAACCTTAATTAAATTCATTCGGGTAGAAATGCACACACTAAGCAATTCCCTGAACAAATAGCCTGGCAAATATTGTCACTGGAAAAGATTAAAACACACACATGTCAAGCTCCTAACGGGTCAGGACAGATTTTAAATTGGTGCAAAGACCTGCTTTTTTCTCCTTTCGGAGAGCAGGGAATGGTAGCGGTGGTTGGATGTCCTCGGTGACCCACTTCAGAATAGTTATTTGCATGAAAGCATACAGCAGAATCTCATACATCATTGGACATGCTGTCTTATGAAGCATGTTGTTGTTGTTCAGTCGCACAGTCGAGTCCGACTCTTCGCGACCCCATGAACCAGCTCCCGCCAGGCCCTCCTGTCTTCCGCTGTCCTCTGAAGTTGGCTCAATTTCATGTTCGTTGCGTCGATGACACTGTCCATGAAGCATAGCGGGTAACAAATTAGGCCCCCAGAACAGAGAAAGAATACAGCACTGAAGGCAGTTAGGTGTCTACATGAATCATAGACTCATAGAATCACGGAATGTTAGAGTTGGAAGGGATCTTGCAGGTCATCTAGTCCAACCCATCTGAACTCTGCAGGAGCAGAGCTGAAAGATAGCCCAACAACATACCCAAAAGATGGTCATCCAGCCTCTGCTTGAAAACGTCCAGCGAAGGAGCATCCACCACCTCCCGAGGCAGTCTGTTCCACTGCTCAACCACTCTTACAGTCAGGAAGTTTCTACTAATATTTAGCTGGTGTCGACTCCCTTGTAATTTCCACCCATTAGATCTAGTCTTGCAATCCGGAGCAAGAGAGAATAGATCCGCTCCATCTTCTACATGACAGCCCTTCAAATACTTGAAGACTGCAATCGTGTCCCCTCTAAGCCTTCTCTTTCCCAGGCTAAACAGACCCACCTCTTCCAGCCTTTCCTCGTAAGACTTGGATTCCAGCCCTCTCACATGGTTAGGTGTCTACGTAGATGACTGCATGTATACTTCCTGGTCTCTGCTTTCAAAGAGGAATGGTTGGCACTGGATCCACACATAATATCAGGCCTTTTGTTATGTTCCCCGCTCCTCCAAATGCAGCTGCTGGTGTGTCCTTGCGTCAGTTACAAGTTCTTTCAGAGCTGTTCTCTCAAGGGCAATTCTCTCAAGAGCTCTTTCAGCCCCACCTACCTCACAGGGTGTCTGTTGTGGGAAGGGAAAGGGATTGTAAGCCACTCTGAGACTCCTTAGGGTAGTGAAGGATGGGGTATAAATCCAATCTCCTCCTTTGTTATATTCTGTCTAAATATATGCCCCTGGAAGCTAAGGATAATGTGCATGGATAAACAGTTTGTCACTTTACAGCTTCCTGACTGGCTGGCCTCAGATCATGATAAATGAATTGATCAATACAGCTTCCCAGAGTATATGTTGTCTTCTCTTTTATAGTTGCATGAAGTAGAGAGAGGCTTTAACTTCCAAGAAGCTTGAGTGCAGCGGCACCTTTAAGGCCAACAAAGTTTTATTTGAGGTATAAGCTTTCGTGCGCACACACTTTTTTTCAGACAAAATGTATTTATTTATTATTCAACTTATACCCCGCCCTCCCTGCTGCGCAGGCTCAGGGCGGCTTACATTCATTAAAACATTTTATGTAATATATAGATAACAATTAAAATCCGATAAAACCGTCATAAAACAATTCGAATCCGAATAGTAATAATAAGTGCTGTCGATATTTCGCTAATTATACAAGGCAACGTACTTTGTAAGTTTTCAGTTTCTTGATGTTCTTCATACAACCGGCCATCGAAGTCGGGAGTTGGTGGTGATAGTGGGGGCGGCTCCTAGATGAAAACCTGGTGGAAGAGCTCCGCCTTTCAGGCCCGATGGAACTCTGAAATGGAGGTTACCAGCCCATACATCTAGGTAGAGGGTGGGCAGCAAATTGGCATGCAGCATAATGAAGATATTTAACAGATGCAAGGACCAAATAGGAAAATCGAGCTTCGGTTACCATTTGTTTGGGCTTAATTCCGGAAAAACATAATGAAGGAAATAACTATGTCAAAATTGGAGACTGATGGGCAGATATATCCTGAATTATGGAATGCTGAGAGTAATAAACTGAGACCCTGCCATTAAGCTCCATGCATCTCCTCTCAAGCATGGAGGCGACCTTACAGCATCTTCTTCTTTGAAGCGGGGAGACTGGCTGTGTAGAGTTACCTCCCCTGTCCCCGGACCAGAGAAATACATTCCAATATATCCTTCCAAATTACATGACATTCTACTGTTCATTATGTTACATTACGATCTACTCTACTAATCTGTCATTCCAAGTAAAAAAATAAAATAAATTAAAGAGGACATGTGGCCCTTTTGGGGGATTGGTGGGAATACAGATGGAACGAATGAATGAGGTTAGCATATGCAATGAGATAAGAAACCTCTTTCATTTATTTCATTTCTTATTTGGAATAATAGCAACTTTTTTACCCTTTAGAATTAAGGATGCAGTCATTCAAAAGTTGTGGAAAGGTCATAAATTAAGGGTTAATGAACATGAGATCTCAGTTCGTACTCATTTACACTCTGATATTTTAATAAAAAGAAGATGGTTTTGCTTTTTGACTAAGCAAGCTTAGAGAGACCAGTATAAAACACAGCTAGGGCATGTTGGTTAATCTCAATGTTTGTTTAACCCCTCCCCCCCCAAAGGATCATTATTAACTTGGAAATAGAAGCTAGGGACTTAACTAAGAGAGTCGCAGGATTTTAGTGAAAACAACTAGTTCCTTGTGATCTAACGTGTGTCCCCCCCCCCCCTTGTCCACAGACATCTGCATTTTATTCTCTTTTTTGCATAATACATGTGATTAAAAGTCTGAACTCTAAGCCCTGGCCTGGATAGAAAAGGCAAGCCTGATCAAATCTAATCTTGGAAGCTAAGCAGGGCTGACTTTGTCAAGTACTTGGATGGGAGACAACCCTGGAATACCAGAGCTGGGAGACGGGGGCAGGCTTTATTCAGCTACCTCTATGAATATCCTCCTGGCCCCCAGTAGGGGTCAGTCACCAGACAAATGAGGTGTGAGGACGCAACATTTTTATTAGAGATATAATAACAACTGTCATTCAAGTAATGTGTAAAATATTGACAACAGTAAAGGTAAGTAAGCTAACAAAATGAAACACCCTAATGCGTCTCTCTAGGCTGTCCCTAGCTGTCACTTGGTGACTGGCTTTAAGCTGACTCACCCCTTCCTGGACGAGGGATCCGTCCATCTGCAGCAGCCTCTCCCCAGCTCTGCTCCCTGGGAGTGAACCCCCTCCCACTCTGGGCGAGGCCTTTTATCCCTTCTTCCCAGGCAACACCCCCTACTCCTCTACTGGTGTACGTTTTCCCTCCAAATCGCCTGTTAACCAATCACAAGGTCCAAAGGAGACCTGGGAAATGTAGGCCCTGATAACTACTCTAGTATAGGCTTTCCTGGAGCTACTAGGCCTCCCTAGAGCCTGTAGGCCACACTACTGTAGGCCTAGGATCATGACAGGCTACCTGCGGAGTATTTTCTCAGTTTGTAGATATACCAGCCCCTATTTTATTGCTGGTGGTAAATGTAGTTAAGTCACTTTAAAATGTCCTCAAACATGGAATGGAAGTAACTTCATGGATTTTATGGAACCAGATAAGGACAGGCATCTAACGGAATCATATAGACCAAATGGTTTATTGAACTGTGATTTTAAAATATTGGCTCCCATAATTGCTTCAGGATTATAATGCATAATGTAAACATATATTGAACCAGATCTATCTGCTTTTATTGTGGGTCAGCATATTATAATGAATTTAAGAAAAACCATGAATTTAATAACCTATGTTAAGGCACATAAACTCCACTCTGCCTTATTTTTAGATACTGAAAAGGTGTTTGATAGGTTGGAAACAACTTAATTGAATCCACGTTTGAAAACCTTTGGGATTGGTCTTCAGTTTTTAGAAAAGGAAATGATTAATGAGTTTACGTGGGAAAAGATGAATAATCAATATGATAATTGCAGAAGATAAATGGTCAAAAGAAAATTACCAAAGTTTTCATTATACTATTATGCGGCTTGCCTTTCAAGGACTGCAAAATGGATTACTTTAACCTTAATAGAACAATATTATGTTGAAGGAGCACTCAAATGTTGACTTTGGACGGGGAGAAATGACAAACCTTTGATTTATTCTAAGGACAACTATATTGTAGGCACATCGCTTCAAGTATGGCAAATATTTCTGTAAAACATGGCTCCACCAGTATCTCATCTTTCTTTGGTATAACAGGAAAGCATTTTAAATTGGATATAAATAACTTTAATAGAGGAAATGGGAGTGCCTGAGATATGACTGACACAGTAGTATCTTATGAAAGTTTGCTTATGCTGTGGCAGGCCGATGGTATTCCAATGCCTGCAAAAAAAGGCCTATTATGCACGAGCATTTCCCCTCGCTTTGACTATGCATGACTGTCACGTTTTCTTTGCCATTCTGCACTGATTTCCCTTCCTTCAGCACTCGGTTCACTTTCTGGTCGCTGTTTCCCCCGGTTTTCTGAGAGTGCTTTTGTGCTGATTTTTCCCTTGTTTCGCTTCCAAACTGAAGGTAATTCAAAAGCATACAGATTCCCTCGGATTTCCTCCTGCTGTTCCCACCCACATTGAGGCTGTTCCACTCCGAACCTTCCACCATTTCCCCCCATTTTTATTTTTTTTTAAAGCCGCATGAGTCTAGTGATATGATAATATTGCTAGTCTCGGATCACTGAATTAAAAACTTAAAATGATGGGGAAAGGAGCTGCGCAAGGTTTAGTTTCCTGCTGGTATAGACTTGAAAGGGGGATCAGAGAGGAGGAAAATTGCAGTGTCCCCAGTGCGAGAGAGAGAGATTTCAGTGCTGTGTGCAAACAAGATAAAGGTGGGGCATTGTCAGCGCAGAATGAAACTGACGTGAGATGTAAAGAGAGAGAGCCACTACTGGGATGGGAAGCCTAAATCTTTGAAAACATTTTCCCCTTTCATGGTTTAGTGAACAATGTTTGGGAGGAACCATTTTGGCAGTCTCCGAAAGCCTAACATTAAAATGGTGGCTGAGCCACATGGGCCTTCTGCAAACCACCAAACTTAAGAATTGCTCGGGATTGATCCATTTGGAGGACCGAGTGCAATCCGCACAGGACAGGCTTTAAAAAACCTCTAAGATTGCAACCATTGTGCAGGATCAATTTAGAGAATCACAAAGAGAAAACCATGCAAATTTGCAAGGAAGGGCAGGAAATTAGCATTACTATGCAGCTTCACTAGAGTATTGGCAAAAATACCCCCCCCCATTTTTTTTCAATTTAATGGCACAAGACTAAAAAAGCTCTCCAGAGCTCCTTCCAGATGACTCCTCCCCTGTACAAATTGTAGCCCTGTGCAAAGTGTGGCGGTGTTGCAGCTGACTTTACACAGGTGCGCATACACACACACACACATATGTTGCCAAGGATCACAGCTTGCAGTGCCAGTGGGTTCTACAGTGCATTATGTACACTCAATATATTTCCCCATATTATGAGATCATGTGACTCTTTCCCATTTTTCACAGTAGCTGATAACAGCAGAGAATCCCCTAGGGCTCCACTATATGGAAAACAGGGGTTCGCAGCTTGTCAGTTTTAAAAAAAAGTCTTGTTAATTTCAACATCGGGATTTCCCCCTTTGCCAGCTTCGTTTCTGTTCCCTTTCATTCAATAAACTAATGCTAAAATGCATGCACAACACCTGAACCACAAGGATTTAAATGGAAGGCGCTTGCTGGACACTACTGTGCAGCTGTGATAGGACAATTGCATATTTTTTTTTTAAAAAAAACAACAACTATGGATCACCCCCCACACATCACAAGTGACATTCTACCCTGATTCAGAAAAAAAAATGTTTGTTTTTTTTATTGTAGCTGCAGAATAAATATACTGGAGGCAAAAGAATGGTGCATAAGGTGGGCACAGAATCCAATGTCAAGATTAAAGGCTTACTGCTCTGAAAACCTGCAGTAAGATGTTTGTGTCTAATGGGCCAAAGCGTGTTTTAAATGCCCACTTAAGAAATGGCAGTGCTGAACACATGACAAACTTTGAAAAACGATTGTCAGAGGGAAGCAGAGAAGTATCCCATTCCTATTATTTATTGATGGTTGTGTAGTAAACCTGTTTAAAAATATACCGCAAAATGGTCTAAAGACCTAGAATGTGAAATTAATCTTTCATTATGGGATTTCTTATTTCAAAGAGGTACAACTTCATCCATTCATCTTACATTGCATAAAGACATAATGAAAATGGCCATTCAGTGACATTTATCGCCTAGTAAATAAGCTAAAATGTATAGAACAGATTATGGGAAATGCTGTCATTGTACAACGATGCATGCTAACTTTCTCCATGTGAGCTGGTAAACACTGGTGAATAATAATAGAGCTGATTTCACTGAGTATAGATTTTAAACTTCCTATGGTTCCAGAAATATGTTTGTTGAAGAGGCTGTTGAAGAGGTTACGAACAAGTTTAAAAATTCTGTTTTATATGCAACTAGAAAACAAAACAAAAGGGATCACAGACATCCACAGGAAAAAAACCACAAGCAAACTCTGTGATATGGACAACATTTATATTGCAAAAAAAAAAAATCCAATATTTAAAGGAGGTGTGAGCTTCTTAAATCCAGCTCAGCATTGTAAATTCTTAATTACCTTCATAATGTCCTGGAATAAACCATAATCAATAAAACTCCACCTGAATCTGCATGGAAAATAGTTATTTTAAACTTATAATAATTTAGTTTTTGTAATAATTTAATCTTTAGAAAACTTACTTCTGGTTCCATAATAAGTGTTTATTTTTGGAGCAAGCCAATCCTCTGTAGGTACAAAAAAGCCCCCTGGATATTACTGGCCATGTGCTGGGCTGGATTTAAGAGGTTGACACCTCCTTTAAATATTGGATTACATCTGAGGAAGACTATAAAGTTGAAATGAGTTCACAACCGGGTACTCATTATGTTGGACTATGTGTACTTTTTTGCAATATTGTATAAGTAAGAATGTTGGACAAATTGTTGCACTTTTGTAAAGTTTTAGAAAAGCCAATGCAAATCTTATAAATGTTGTTCATATCACAGAGTTTGCTTCTGGTTTTTTTATATGCAAGTTGGGCAGCCCATCTAGTTTTTTTCCTAGCTGCTGGGGAAAAAATATCAGCCCCAAATGGAAAGGAGCAGACAGACGAAGGATTTATTTGCCATGATGAAGTTAACAAATCTACAAAAGAAAAGCAGGTAAGCTAAATCATTGGAGAGTAATAATTCGATAAGAATGTAAGAGAAGCCAATGTTGGATCAGGCCAATGGTCCATCCAGTCCAACGCTCTGTGTCACACAGTGGCCAAAAATACCAGGTGCCCTCAGGAGGTCCACCAGAGGGCCAGAACTCCAGAAGCCCCCACACACTGTTGCCCCCCTCCCCCAAGCATCAAGAAGACAGAGCATCACTTGTCCGAGACCGAGAGTTCCTATCTATACTTTGTGGCTAATAGCCATTGATGGACCTCTGCTCCATATGTTTATCATCTAATTCCCTCTTGAAACTATCCATGCTTGTAGCTGCCACCACCTCCTGTGGCCGTGAATTCCATGTGTTAATCACTCTATGAGTGAAGAAGGACTTCCTTTTATCTGTTCTAACCTGACTGCTCAGCAATTTCATTGAGTGCCCACAAGGAGTTCTTGAATTGTGAGAAAGGGAGACAAGTACCTCTTTCTCTACCTGCTCTATCCCATGCCTAATCTTATAAACCTCAATCATGTCACCTCTCAGACATCGTTTCCCCAAGCTAAAGAGCCCCAAATGTTTTAACCTGTCTTCATAGGGAAAGTGTTCCAACCCTTTTATCATTCTAGTTGCCCTTTTCTGCACTTTTCCCAATGCTATAATATCCTTTTTGAGGTGTGGTGACCAGAACTGTACACAGTACTCCAAATGAGGTTGCGCCATCAATTTATACAGGGGCATTATGATACTGGCTGATTTGTTTTCAATTCCCTTCCTAATAATCCCGAGCATAGCATTGGCCTTTTTTATTGCAATCACACACTTTCTTGACATTTTCCTTGAGTTATCCACCACGACTCCAAGATCTCTCTCTTGGTCAGTCTCTGCCCATTCGGACAATGCATCGAACAATTTATGTTCCTGGATATGAAGTTAATTTTTAAAAAATCCTGCAACACAAGATCCGTAAATCAATGAGCTGTGAAAAGAAAGGGAAGTTAATTTTGTAAATAAACAAACGGTTTTCTAGATAAAGGGCAGAAGTTGATTCTGAAATGTATATGTACAAATGTGTGCACGGAGAAGGACTTGGTGTGCCCGATATTGCAATTATAAAGGAGCTACACTGACATCATTGAAAGAATGGTGTCTCCCTAGGAAAGATATTTCAGCAGCTTCAAAAGTTTTGAAACATCAGAGTAACAGACGTGACCTGGTTTAAGCAAAGGAAGAAGCAATGTAATATTCCGATTAAAGAAGATCTTACACGGTGATTTAGTTTAAGACTTCAAACAAGCCATCGCTTCCTTTTTAGGGCATAATCAGGTTTTATATACCTATAAGACTGAGGATTTGATAGTACGTGGGTCGGTTTTATCGTACAGACAAGTGAGTGGTTAATAGACCATTGGTTTTTCGATGCTTGAGAGATTCAACAAGCTCTAGTCCTTTTAATTAGGGAGCATCCACAATTTCCTCTGGTGCTGGTTATATTTCTGTGAAGTTTTCATTAAATCTGTTCTCCCAACCATTACTGGGGTTTACAAACACACAGAGGAAGATTGTCCCAGACCTTACACAAACAGAGTAATTTGGATTTGGCTGTTTTCCTACTAGATTAGAAACAGTTCTTCCACAAATAGAAGATCCCATCTGCCTACAGAAGACTACTAGAGTCGGGTATTGGTTACAGTGTCTGACCAGGATCTGGGAGGTTCGAATCCCCACGGAAGCCTGCTGGGTGACCTTGGGCCAGTCACATACTTTCAGCCTGACCTACCTCACAGGGTTGTTGTAAGGGTAAAAAAGGGAAGAGAATAGAAGGATGTAAGCGGTGTTGGGTTCCCATTGGGGAGGAAGGTGGGGGTATAAACAGAGATATCATCATGATTGTCATCATCACATGGCATTGTGTGTAGAATAGCCAGGAGATCCTAAGATTGTCTGGCAGCCAGGAGTTCTAGCTCCTTTAGTGTTATGGACCACTAGTTGGTGAGCTAGTCTTGTTTTTAAGGCAAGAGACATTTCAGAGGTGGTTTGCCATTGCCCGCCTCTGCATCACACCCCTGGTATTCCTTGGAGGTCGCCCTTCCAAATACTAGCCAAGGTCGACCCTGCTTAGCTACCGAGATCTGACGGGATCGGGCTTCGTCGTCGTCAGCTTTGGTTTCAAACCATGATCAGTTCCTGTCTTTTCCACCTGGAAAGGGAAGGCGGGAGGCAAATGAATAGAAGCTGGAGAGTCTGGTGCTACCCAGACAACAAGAAGATCACGAGGGCTCATGTCCTCCCTGTTGGCTGTCTTTTGCCAGAAGAACTGCCCTCTTCCTCCAGGTCCAGTAAGGGATTAAGCTGGTCTTTTCTGGGCCGAGTAGGAATTTTATTTTAGGTCCATCTTCAACTGGCCTTGAGTCAGTCTTTTTTCTGCCTCAGTGTGTGTGTGTGTTTTCAGTGACGTCAAGTCGCTTCTTATTTATGGCGACTGTGGTAGCAGGTCCAAGCGGCTGGGGGAACTACTCGGTACAGAGGGACTTCTTCAACAGCTAAAGGATTTATTTTGAAAACTCTTAAGTATTTACAGGGACATCAAATGTGAACGGAAGAAACAAAATAAAAGTGACAAAGCTGCTCCATCTCTCCCTTCTCTACACTCATGCCCTGTCTAGATCAGGGGTGTCGAACGCATTTGTTATGAGGGTCGGATCTGACACAAATGAGACCTTGTCGGGCCGGGCTGTATGTGTCATAAAATGTAATGCCAGGTAGCGGAGATATGAACTTTATAAAGGACACAAACACAAAGGGTATGTTTTTAACTTAAAATAAAAACATGCTTAATACATCAGCACTCTTGCCATATTTTGTTTAATAGTGGCTGATTTTGCACTAGAGCTGCCTCGATGTTGCGCTGCTGTTTGCCCTGACACTATTGGTCAATTTCACACCCGAAGCCGCGGGGCTGCATTTTGACCCACGGCTTCGCACAATTTCCCCCGCAGTTTCGTGATCCTGTTTTTTGAGGATCACGAAACTGCGGAGGAAATTGGGCAAAGCCGCGGGTCAAATGCAGCCCCGCAGCTTCAGGTTTGAAATTGACCAATAGTGTCGGGGCACACGGCGCAACATCGAGGCAGCTCTAGTATGAAATCAGCCAGTGTCTGATAACTGACACCTCTTGCTCTGAATTATTGCATCAGAATGTCTGTGCTGTTGCAATCTTGAGTATGGCTGTTCAGGTGTGTACCTGTAAGCTGCAAACCCACAATGACACAGCAGCAGCAGAAATGGAAGAAGAAGCAGAAGGCAGCCAGTTCCATTGCGGGCCTGATAGAAAGCCCTCTGGGGGCCTGATCCGGCCCAAGGGCCGCAGGTTTGACACCCCTGGTCTAGATGGTTTGCCGGGCAGGGACATGACTTCATTCACTGGAGAAAATTGGATCAGCATGTCTTCCACCATGGCCTCTGCCTCCTGCAGGCTCCAACCGACTGCCTGACTGGTTTCAGATTTCTGACTGAACTGGCTTCCCGCCCAAAACCCCACAATATCTAAAACAGCCGTTTCCCGCTCAGGCACTGGCTCTCCCTCTTGCAGCCTTCTGGGGCAGGTCTCCTCACTGCCTTGATGGACTTCCTGTCCTTTCGAGGGAGCTGCCCTTAGACTATGGGTTGGAGACAGGAGCGGAGGGGGGGGAATGATCAGGAGACTAGACCAAGGCCTGCCTCAAGTTTGATGGTCTCCTCCTATCCAGCCATACCAACTTACACAAAATGGCGTTTCTCCACAGTGACCCTATGAATTCTGTAAAACTTCCTGTCATTAGCAGCCTGGCTCAGGCCTTGCACACGGAGGGCCTTTGTGGCTTTCTTGACGGAGTCCATCCATCTCACATTGGGTCTTCCTCCTTTCCTGCCGCCTTCGACTTGTCCTAGCAGGATCGTCTTTCCCAGTGACTCTCGTCTTCTTATAATGTGACTAAAGAACAATATCTTCCGATTAGTTGTTTTAGCTTCTAGAGAGAGTTCAGGCTTGATTTGGTCTACGGCCCATTTATTTGTCTTTTTGGCAGTCCCCAGTATCTGGATATTAGGGAAAACTTCTTTACAGTCAGAGTTGAGCAAGAGTGGACTCAACTGCCCTGGGGAGGTGGTGAGCTCCCCCTCCCTGGCAGTCTTTAAGCAGCGGCTGGACAAACACTTGTCAGGGATGCTTGAGGCTGATGCTGCATTGAGCAGAGGGGGTTGGACTAGATGGTCTCTATCGTGGCCCCTTCCAACTCTGTGTGATTCTATGTAAAACTCTCCTCCAACACCACATTTCAAAGGAATCTACTTTCTTCTTATTTGCTTAGAATCATAGAATCATAGAGTTGGAAGGGACCTCCAGGGTCATCTAGTCCGACCCCCTGCACAAGGCAGGAGATTCACAAATACCTCCCCCTCCACACCTGCAGTAACCGCTGTTCCACACCCAGAAGATGACAAAAAAAACCCTTCCAGGATCTCCAGCCAAACTGGTCTTGAGAAAAATTGCTTCCTGACTCCCGGAGTGGCGATCAGCATTTCCCTGGGTGTGTAAGAAAGGGCCAACTTTCACACCCGTACATAGTAATGGAGAATACTATGGCATGAATTAACTTGATGTTGGTTGCTAGTGACACCATATATATAGTGTGGGGGGATATACTTAAATAATGCCCAGTAAGTTTAGGCTGGTAAAAGCTCTGAGATGGCAGGTTTAATGCAGGTTTATTGTTACATTACTTAGATTGGCAAGTGCCACGAAGTATCATAGGGTGGGGAGAAGTAACCAAACCAAATTGGCAGTGACATCCCAAGGAGGCGGTTGGCTCAGCAGCTGATGACGAGGCCAGCAGGAGGACGTCCGGAGCCATAAGGACGTTGTGACGCCCACCGCGGCTGCGCACCAGGGCCCATAACCAGCAGCCCCCGAGAGGAGTCGCCAGAGAGCCGAAAGAACTGCGGAGGCTGCGGAAGCCGCACCGGAGAGAACTGGAAGAAGTCGCCCACTCACTGGATAAATGAACGATCGGAGCCGGGAGGGTACCTGGTAGGGCTCCCCCCACCCCAGATTTACTGTGGCCATAATTAGGGTTTCTGCATAGGTCTCTGCACCATGCACTGTGTAAGCCGCTCAGAGCCCTTCGGGGGTGAGCGGGGTACAAATTGAAAGTATAAATAAATAAATAAATAAAACTGGATGCTCCACCCCAGAGGTGTCAAACTCATTTGTTATGAGGGCCAGATCTGACACAAATGAGACCTTGTTGAGCCAGGCCACGTGTGTCATAAAATCTAATGCCAGGTGGTGGAGAGATAAGGAAGGACACAAAAACAAAGGTTTGTTTTTTTAACTTAAAATAAAAACACGCTTAAAACATTAGCTCTGTAAGCTGCAAACCTACTTTTGATTTATTGACATTCACCACAGAAATCTCAGGCTCAGAGTTCTGAGTTGAGGACCCAGGTTAAAACATGAAATGGCTGAGCGATTAAGAGAGTCTGGCAACGCAAGCGATGATGCAGCAGCAGCAGCAGCGGAACTGGAAGCAGGAGATTGCCAGTTCCATCGCGGGCCTGGTGGAAGCCCTCCGGGGGCCTGATCCAGCCCCCGGGCCACATGTCTGACACCCCTGCACTAGACTTTTCACTCCAAGGGTCTGGGGAGGGAAGTCTCTCAGAGCTGCTCCTTCACATCCCAACCTTTCTGCTGACCAGTGCAAGGGAGTGGACTTGATTGGCAGCACTTCTCAGTCCTGCTTTGATGTGCAGGCAAGGTCAAGCAAAACGGTGGCTTTCTGCACTTGCAGCCAGGACGGGATTGCTGAGCGCTGCAGAAATGACAGGCAGCTTCTGCTGGAGAGAGAGAGAGAGAGAAGAGAGAGAGAGAGAGGGAGGGATGGAGCTCAGAGACTCTGGAAATAGTGCTTGCTTGTGTCTCACTTCCGTACTATTTCTCTGAGGTAACCTAACCTGCCTATGACAGGATACCTCACCGAAGTCTGCCTGTCTATAGGGCACCGGAGCCCGAACCATCTGGCTGTATCAATGTCTGAACCCTGTCTGAGGATTTTGTCCCCTCTCCTTATTCATCTTTTCCACTCACTTTCTCCTCCCTCACTCACTCCTTTCCTTCCTTCCCTCCTTCCTTCCTCCCTTCCTTCCTGTGTTGTACAAAAGGTTGATGACCCTTGAGATACCTTCCAGCTCTAGGTTTCTGGGTTTCTATTTCCTTCCTTCCTTCCTTCCTTCCTTCCTTCCTTCCTTCCTTCCTTCCTTCCTTCCTTCCTTCCTTCCTTCCTTCCTTCCTTCCCTCCCTCCCTCCTTCCCTCCTTCCTTCCTTCTCTCTCTCTTTTTCTGCACTCTCCTTTTAATCCATTGTAGTGGTTAAGTGCGCGGACTCTAATCTGAGAGAAGCGGGTTTGATTCCCCACTCCTCCACTAGCAGCTGCTGGTGTGACCTTGGGCAAGCCATAGTTCTGGCACAGCTGTTCTTGAAAAAGAGCCGTTTCTGTCAGAGCTCTCTCAGCCCCACCTACCTCAAAAGTGTGGAAGAGCTATGAAGAGAGTTTGTGCGACTCTAAAAGTTTTGCGAGAGAGTCTATATGGCAAAGAAACAAGTAGTATCTAAACTGTGTGGTTAGACAAATGTTTAATCTTGTGTGCCTGAGACAAAGAGCTTAGCCAGTGTGGCTACACAGATGAGAGAGAGAAGCCTGCCAGCATGAATTTTTGGTGTCTGAGAGACTGTGTGTGACACCTGGCTATTTATATTTACAAGTTCCTTTCTCCAGAAACAGTTCAAGATTTTGTTCTTTATTCAATAAATCAATTTTTGTTTAAACGTATCCCAGAAATTGGTACAGTCCTTCCGCAGGGCCACATAGTCCTCTGAAGTGCCCAGTCCCTGGGTCATACTACCAAAAGAGAGAGAATTGGATTTTTAAATTCCTGGTGGCAGCAGAAAACTACCAAGTTTGTATACACAGAGGGTGGTTTAAAGGAAAAACAGCCCCCCCCATAAGCAAGCACGCCACAATTGCCCATCGGGATTTGCCCAGCTGATTATAGATTTCTCCTTGAAGTCCTTGTTCCAAGCACCACGAGAGATCTACCTGGAGGTTGTGCATGTACAGGAGGACTTCAGTTTGGGTACTGTGTGTTATGCACCCATCATTAGGTGGTCCTCAAATGGCTGACGCGGATTGCTCTTTGGATTTTCCATGCCTTGTATAATATGTTCTGATATCGTCGACCTTAAATCTTTATAAATTCTATTGAATCCCTATAATTAATTCACTACTCATTGGATTGAATTGTTTTACTCTAGTTGTTATGTCCACTGACCGCCACCAGGTGTCAGCGACTTGTACCAGAGCTTGGCTCTCAGAGACAACAGCGACTAGGATCCTGAAACCTCAAGCGGTCACGAATGGAAACCTTGGCGGGAAGTTTAAACCCACCAATGGGACCTGTGGGTGGTCCACGGGGACTGTCTATAGTTGGCCATCTGGCCGGTATTCTTTGTTCGATTGTGTACCAGTAAACGATGTGCTGATAATCACGCTGTTTCCTGATTCTTCAATGTGTCGAACCCACTACACAGCACTAGTGGTCTCAGGCAGAGGTCTTTCCCATCACCTTCTGCCTGGGCCTTTTTAACTGGAGATGTCAGGGATTGAACCTGGGACCTTCTGCATGCCAAGCAGATGCGGGGAGCGGTGGCACAGTGGGTATATCCCACTGTCTTAACATCCGAACTGTGTTAGTTCGAGCCCCCCGCTGGTGTGAGCAGCCAGCCTGTTGTCTCCAGCTCATCGTCCACCCAGCGATTCGAAAGTTTCGGCGAGTAGATAAAATGGGAACCACTCCTTAGAGAGGGTGGGCTCGTCAATCTCCCTTGTGGGAGGGTGTTAGCTGATGGTCAGACGTCCTGGTCGAGGTTCGGAAAAAGGCGAAATAACTTCTCAGCTACGAAGAATCCCTGCAGTGGATGTTCCGGCCAGGCGGTGGCAGTGTGGCGATTGACATACGGGTCCTGAAGCCTGGTCAACAAGCAGCTGTGCGGAAAACGACAGAGCCAAGGCAGAAGACGTCTACACCGGGCAGTGACGGCGTGTGCAATTAAATGAATATATGTTGTCTTCCCTTTCCCCTACAAACATTGTTAGTCCCTTGTCTATATTGAGTAACTGTACATCGCTTTGAGCCCACTGGGGAAAGCGATTAATAAATGGAAAGTATTATTATTATTATGCTCCACCTCTGACAGTAATCAGACCAAGGGCAATGCCAATATTGACCTATGTAGATTAAAATACGGTTTCCTACAATCTTGGAGAAAATAACGCTCCTAAGAGAAGACTCTCACTAATGAGATTTTTAATTTTTTTCACAAGAAGACTTTAAAAGACTATTAAAACTCTCTCTCTCTTTTTGTAATTTCAGCAGTTCAGGAATTCTTTAAAATACAGAAATGAAGAAATTACTTTCATATTTCACTGCTCTCATTTTCTCCTTCACTGTGTTAGAGGAGTTCCCGCTGGTGTCATCAGCGGCCTTAAGTAACGGAAAGCCAGATTTCTCCAATTAAATTCCAAAGACGAGGTTTCATAGTGTAACATGCTGCAGTGCTGCATTGCTTTCCCTGGGGACGGGAGGTGCAGCGATGTCCTTGAAGACAGGCCACCGAGTCCCCTGCAACCCAAACTATTTAAGACAAGGATGTAGATTACTCACAGACCGACTCCTCTGTCCTTTCGAGTAAGCAAATGAAAGGCATTGGCAACTTCAGCTTTGGGATTTCCATGATTTCGTTTTGCACACAGCCAAGGACAGCAATTTAATTGACAGAAGAATTTTTTAAAAAAGCCTTGCTGTATCAGATAGGGTTTCCAGCCTCCAGGTGGGGCCTGGAGATCTCCCGCTTTTACAACTGATCTCCAGCTGACAGAGATCAGCTCCCCTGGAGAAAATGGCTGCTCTAAAGGGTGGACTCCACTATGGCACTGGGCCATGCTGAGGCCCCTCCCCTCCCCAAACCCCGCCCTCTCCCGGATCCACCCCCCCCAAAATGTCTCCAGGTGTTTCCCAACCCAGACCTGGCAACCCTGGTATCAGACCAGGAGCACAACTATAACAGGTTTCCTGGGTTCTAGAACCACCCCACAGAACTTTTCCTATCATCATTTCCCATCTACCCTACTGTGCCAGGTAGGGTTGACCAGTACCTGCTGGCTGCTGGGGGGGGGTGGGGGGATGGGGGGGGTTAAGGGTCTCATTCAGTATAAGGCTGCTGCTTCAGATCTCCGCAGAGAGATTGGTTTATGGAAGATACAGAATATTCAGGGAGAAGCATAGCACTGGGAAAGGAGAAGAAGAAGAGGAGGAGGAGGAGGAGACTGGATTTATACCCCGCCCTTCATTTGGAGTCTCAAAGAGGCTTACAATCTCCTTCCCTTCCCATCCCCACAACACACACCCTGTGAGGTAGGTGGAGCTGAGAGAGCTCTCAGAGAACAGCTCTGAGAGAACTTATGACTGACCAAAGGTCACCCAGCTGGCTGCATGTGGAGGAGTGGGGAATCAAACCCAGTCCATGCTCCCAACCACTACACCAGACTGGTTCTCAGAGGGCTTCCAGGGGCATATATATACACACACACATACATACACACACACACACATATATATATTCCATATATATGAAATATTATTATTATTGTTATCATTATCATCATCACCATCATTATAACTTAATGTATAGCTTGCTCTCCCAAAGACCAGCTCAGAGCAGGTAAAACCAAGTTTATAAATATACAGTTAAAATTTCCAAATATCAAATTATTCCATCATCAATAAAATACATACAATATAATCAGTTATACAGAATCAAGATAGCATAAACCCAATATGAAGGGGAGATATTTAAGCAATGGAGGGGGGGGGAGGAGAAGGAGAAGAAGAAGAAGAGTCTCAGAGCGTCTTACCCAGCTACCCAGAGGAGTCTGAGAGCGGCTTACAAACTCCTTTCCCTTCCCCTCCCCACAACAGACACCCTGTGAGGTAGGTGGGGCTGAGAGAGGTGGTGGGGCTGAGAAACTGCTCTTTTTGAAGGACAGCTCTTGTTAGAACTATTACTTGCCCAAGGTCATCCAGCAGCTGGAAGTGGAGGAGTGGGGAATCAAACCCGGATTCTCCCAGATTAGAGTCCAGTACACGCCATGGCAATCTTGTGTAGACAGTGCCTACACGTTCCTTTGGGTAGTGAAGGGCCTGATATAAATCCAGTCTCCTCCTCCTCCTCCTTTTCTTCTACAGTTAGAAGCAGATTTTTAAAAAGAACAGGAACTGACACAGGTCTAACTAAGCATATGAGCAAGAGGACTTCTAAACACACGGGGACATGCTAACAGCAGTTTAGCTTCTGTTCCCCCAGAGAGGACACAGCAAGGTGGCAAATATAATCAAATAATTATGCTTCCTTTATGGTTATAGCGTTGCCTTTCCTCTGATGTAGTCCTGAAGGTCAGACTATAGAAACACTAAAAAGAACAGAGTTCTGGACAGAAATAAAGGGGGAAAACAAAAAGACGCCAAGGGGGACGCAACTGGCAGTTTCAATGGAAAATGAAAAGCCTCCAGGAATTGGGTTCCAAAACAGCTGAGTCCTGTCATTTTGATCAGAGCCCACCTACAGTTGGATGGCTTGCAGGTGTGCATTCCCTCACTCATACATTTCCCCCAGGTGTTTCGTAGTTGAATTAGTAAGACAAAAGGCACTTTTTGATAAGGCAGCAACTGCTAATCCAATAAACCAACCCAAGTCTAAGGCTTGCAAGATCTTTGAAGGGGGGGGGACGGAGAATCAGCCAGGTGGCTATAAAATTGTGGAGGCAGCCCCAGGGCACACAAAATGCACTCTGCAGAAATCCGTATTTAAGCAAACTGGCAACAAGCCAGTAAACTCCTACAGCTTTCCCCCCCAAAACGATACTTTGACGAATCCTCTTACAAATGTCAGAAGAGCCCTGCTGGATTAGATCAATGGTCATAAGAACATAAGAGAAGCCAATGCTGGATCAGGCCAATGGCCCACCCAGTCCAACACGCTGTCACACAGTGGCCAAAAATACCAGGGGCCATCAGGAGGTCCACCAGTGGGGCCAGGACACTATGAGACCTCCCACTGTTGCCCCCCCCCCCAAGCACCAAGAAGACAGAGCATCCCTTGCCCCAGACCGAGACTTCCTACCTAACCCTTGTGGCTAATAGCCACTGATGGACCTCTGCTCCATATGTTTATCCAATTCCCTCTTGAAGCCGCCCATGCTTATAGCTGCCACCATCTCCTGTGGCAGTGAATTCCATGTGTTCATCACTCTTTGGGTGAAGAAGTACTAACCCAACTGCTCAGCAATTTCATGGAGTGCCCACGAGTTCTTGTATTGTGAGAAATGGATAAAAGTACTTCTTTCTCTACCTGCTCTGTCCTATGCGTAATCTTGTAAACCTCAGTCATGCCACCCCCTCAGCCATCGTTTCTCCAAGCTAAACAGCCCCAAGAGCTTTAACCGTTCTTCATAGGGAAAGTGTCCATCTAGTCCATCTAATCCAGCATCCTCTCTCACGCAGTGGCCATCCAGTTCCTTTGCAGGTCCAGCAACAGGGCAGAGAGTCTGAGGCCTTCCCCTGGGAAGAACATCAGATGAGTCCTGCTGGGTCAGACCAGTGGTCCCTCTAGTCCAGCATCCAGTTTCACACAGTGGCCAACCAGTTCCTCTGAATGGCCAACAACAGGTCAGAGAGGACGAGGTCTTCCCCTGACAAGAACATAAGAAGAGCCTTGCTGGATCAGGCCAGTGGTCCATCTAGTCCAGCATCCTGTCTCACACAGAGGCCAGCCAGTTCCTCTGGAAGGCCAGCAACAGGGCACAAAGGCCGAGGCCTTCCACTGTGGTCTCCTGGCTCTGGGATTCAGAGGTTCAGTGGCGTTTCCCCTCAGTCACTATGGCTAGTAGGCACTGATAGACTTATCCTCCATACATCTACCTAATCCCCTTTGAAAGCTGTTTATTCCTGTGACCATCACTACCTCCACTGGCAGTGAATTCCACATTTTAATCCCTCTCTGTGTAAAGTAGTACTTCCCTTTGTCCTTCTTGAACCTACTGCCCATTGGACTCTAACTTTGTTCTACGGCCCATCAGCTTCATTGGATGCCCTCAAGTTCTAATATTTTGGAAGAGAGGGACATTGCATTGAACCCATGACCTTTACTTGCTCTTGCGAAAGTGATCCCCAACTTAGTACGCATTGTGTCCGCCAATGTGTTTCCTGGTACCCACTTGCTTCTCCTCCAAAGCAAAGAGTCGATTCCAACTTTCTTGGGGTAAAGGGTGCTGTCCAAACAGCCCAGGAGGCCTTTGGATATTCAGGGTGCACCCATGCCAAAACAGCTGCCCCCTGTCATGGGGAGAGACTTGGCTTTTCCTGCCATTTTGTGACTGGCCCCCACTCTCCACAGCAGCCATTTTGCCTCATGCCTCTCATGGCAGCCATTTTATGGTAGCACCCGCTTCCCCCACCTTTCAACTTCCTTTTCTGTCAAGCCAGAGCATTAAAAAGTATTCATGGGCTGCGGTCACACGAAGCATTAGCCACGCTACAGAGACGGAAGATAGGCGGATTTTCCAGGTGCGATCACACCGCAACATCTGGGAAGTGTAGAGCTCCCGTGGCTAACCCGAGGCTTCCCGCCGAAGATGCAGCGTAAAAAACTAGTACCTCCGAGGTACTAGTTTCCGGAAACCGCGGGGCAAGGGCAGGAGTCTGATTGCGTTTCCGGTGGTAGTTCGTGGCATCCGGTGCCTGCCCATGTCCCGTTGCAAAAAGGGTTTTCCCCCCAAGTCTCCACAGGATGCACACACGCACCCAACGGCGCATGTGCACACTTTGGTGTAAAAAACCCCAAACCCCGTTTGCCACGGCAGCGGCGCCTAACCATTGCTGCTGTGATCGTGCCACGCTACTTCTTTGCTGCGCCGCAGGACTGTCGTGTGATCGGCACCTCCCCCCGAACCACGGGACATCGGCGGGACATGTGATCCGGTGGCCGCGCGTTAGTTTGTTCTGGGGCAAACAGCCACGCTCCCCCCCCCCTGCATTTTCCGGCCTGTGTGACCGGGGCCATGTACTGAACACAGAGGCCTTTCCCTGTCCTCTTCACAATTTGCACGCTGGCTCTGTTGTGATACAAAGCTGTTTTATTTGGTCATTCCAAGTCCTCCAGGAAACAGCATCCCGGCAAGGACTTCTCCTCAGCTCCATGACTAATCCTAAGAATGCTTTCTCAGGAGTAAACCCCATTGAATAGACTTCCTTAGGATTTGGGGTAGACCTGCTTAGGATATTATGGTGAGACTCCTTAAAATGAGATTTCAGAGGCTGGATCGGGGCCTTCTACACACAAAATACGTACATTGCCTGTGAGCTATAATTCTCTTTACGCTTCCAAGTGGTAAAGAGGCCAGGCTTCCTCTCTGAGAGACCTGCTGCTTGCTTTCCTGCTTTCTCCAAGAGTCAGATGAATCAGAATCTCTGACAGGAGTAACAAGATAAAGGGAAGTGCAGTCTCGAAATAAACCCGTTTCCTTAGTGAATGACATATTGCTGTTTATTCAGCATAAGTTATATATAGCCCTCATGACACCTGCTAAATAAAGCCAGAGCCTTTGTTTATTTGGAGGTAGCAGCCAGTTATCGAGACCTCTGCTGCATCTTCAGATGATTCATAGACGCAGTATGGGGGTTTTTTTTGCCATTTCTGGGGGTGGGAAATCCCTGGAGATTTGGGGGGTGGAGCCTGGAGTAGGCGGGGATTTGGGGGGCGTACATGCACATTTACATACATACAGGCAGGGGTCATTTCCTGCAGGAGCGCACAGGAGCGGAGCTCTGGCAGTAAAGGGCCCAGGGGGCGGGCACATGCAACAAGCCCCACCCCCTGCTCCCAGCAGTCCTCAGTCAGAGCAAGAAGCAGCCAGGTAAGTTGCAGCGCTCCCCCCCTCCAGCCCCCCGGGTCCAAAGCAGTCCAGTGGCACCTTTAAGACCAAGTTTTATTCAGGTACAAGCTCTCCCTCCTCTGTGAGGGCAGATCTACACCTCCCCCCCAATAGCTAGAAACCCAAAACAGTCCAGTGGAGCCTGAGCGGTGGGTGTTGCCTTCTGACACACTTCCGGTGATGTCAGGGGGTGTGGCATATGCAAATAAGTTACGCTAATGAGTTATGCTAATGAGCTCCTGCACCTCTTTTTCTACGAAATGACCCCTGCATACAGGGCTTTTTTTCCCTGGGGGAATGCACTGGAACAGAGTTCCAGAACTCCTTTGACAAAATTCTTTTTAAAATATCTAAAACTTCATGAGTTTTCAGTATAAAGATTAAAAAATTCATTTCCCTCTTGAGAGTTCCAACACCTCTTAAAAAAGAAGAAGCCCTGCACACACACGTATATACACACACGCACACATATAAATATACACGGACACACAGACCGACAATAGATAGATGATAGAAAGAGGACAGATAGATGATAAGATAATTCTTTCTTCAGCATTTGAGAGCTACTATATCTCACAGATGGGAATTCAAATTAATAATTTCTAAATTTCTAACTCGTGCTGTGTTTCATTCCTATTCGGGTTAAAACCCCATTTTTTTCTATAGAGGCTCCCCTTCTTAACAAAGAGTTTGTACAACACTAGCTGTTGCATTTATTTAGGTCGAATCTGCATTTGTCTTTCCCACCGGTATCCCAGCCTTCTCACTCCGTCTTCGAAAAAGCTGTCTACATTTGGTGTCGTTTTCACACCTCAACAGTGCTAGCATACTTTTGCTCGTCCACATATGTTTATTGCCCTTTCGTGGCGGCTCCACTGTCATTGCACCTCCGCACTGCTTTAAAAGAATCTTCTCCAAACAACATTCACACAAGCATAGAGAAAGACGGCATCATAGCAGCACGAAACTGATTTAAAAATGCAAATGCAGATTCTGCATCCTCTCTTCCTGTCACACCGACAAAGGCCAGATGGTCCATGTCTTCGGCTTGCTTGTGAAGGACAAAGTCCTGCTCTGCATATAGAGAGGGGGGGGGGGAATACCCTCTCCTTGTCAACAGCGTACTTTCCTCAGTGAAGGAGGGCCCTATTATTTAGAATTCAGGAACTGCAGTCTGCTTGCACTGTTACAATTCCGGCTCAACAGACAGCCGGATCAATGCAGGATCAGCCCAGAGCATCCCTGACAAGTGCTTGTCCAGCCGCTGCTTGAAGACTTCCAGTGAGGGGGAGCTCACCACCTCCCAAGGCAGCCCATTCCACTGCTGAACAACTCTTTCTGCTGCCAACAGGAACAGTCCCCTGCCCTTCAAAGACTTCAAGACAGCCATCCTGTCCCCCCCCTCAGCCTCCTCATCTCCAGACTGAACATTCCCAAGAAGTCCCTCGGCCTTTCCTCACAGGGCTTGGTCTCCAGGCCCCCAATCATCCTCATCAGTCTCCTCTGCACCCGCTCCATTCTGTCTACATCCTTTTTGAAGTGAGGCCTCCAGAACTGCACACAATACTCCAGGTGCAGCCTGACCAATGCACTGTGCAGCAGGACAATGACATCTTGCGATTTGGATGTTATGCCTCTGTTGATACTGTTGGAATATGCAAGGTCTATTGCACATAGATAAAGAAGGTGGCAAGAACATCCTGCAGGGGGCAGCAGAGGGAACAACTAATTAACACAGAGAGATACAGGATTTCCTATTAGTTTCGGATAGTCTCCCTCCTGTCTCCTGATTGGCTCAGGGCTCTTTCCCGCTCCTGCTGAGAACAGTTCGTTAATGACTCTTCTGGCTAGTTAGGACAGTTAGATTTCTCCTTCTGTCTCCTGTTTCTTACAAAGTTTGCTCTGTTCTTAATAAACCAACTTTATTCTTTAAACAACTTCTGCTCCACTTTATTTATTTTATTTATTTATTTATTAGTTTGATTTATATCTCGACCTCCCAAAGGCTCAGGGCGGCTCACATTCGGCAAAGCCGAGTGCAAAATACAATACAGTATATAATAAATAGAACATTTAAAATCACACGGCATATCTACACTCTACCAAAAGATACACCCCAAGACGGCACTCGTAACTGTGCTCAGAATTGCAGCAAAAATCTAATTACTCTGACACCAAAAAGTGCTTCCAGATGTAATGCTCAGTTTCAGGGTCAAATTGTATGTGATAGGGAAGAACACATTAGTACATGTGCCCACCCTGACCTGCTTAAAGTTGTCAGGTCCCCCTTGGTCACTGGTGGGGGGTAGGGTTGCCAGCTCCAGGTTGGGAAACTCCTGGAGATTTTGGGGGTGGAGACTGGGGAGGACAGGAAACTCAGTGGGGCACAATGCCATTCAGAGTCCACCCTCCGAAGCATTGAGTTTCTCCAGGGAAACTGATAGGGTTGCCAGGTCAGTAAGACTCACAGGCGGGGAATGGGGGGAACTTACTGGTAGTTGGAACAATGCAACGTGCCTGTATGATCTGGGAGCTGGAAATAAGCACAACATGCCTACATCACCCAGAAGCAACGTGGACATGTTGATGACGTGGGGGGGGGGACTCTGGTCTTTGGGCAAAGCTCTATGGAGCTGCGGTGGCTCAACTGGTTAAGACGCTGAACTGCAGGCTGTGGAAGGTCAGTAGTTCAGCAGTTCGAGACCCGGGTGCCGCATGACGGCGTGAGCTCCCATCTCTAGTTCCAGCTCCTGCCAACCGAGCAGTTCGAAAGCAAGAAATTGCAAGTCGATAAATAGGTACCACTTAGGTGGGAAGGAAACAGCATTCCGTGGGCCTTGGTGTTTAGTCATGCCGGCCACATGACCACATAAACGTCTTCGGACAGCGCTGGCTCTTCGGCTTTGAAACGGAGATGAGCACCGCAACCCTTGAGTCGGACTCAACTGGCTTTCGAGCAAGGGAACCTTTACCTTTTACTATGGTTTGAAGAAGAAGAGGAGATTGGATTTATACCCCACCCTTCACTTGGCATCTCAGAGTGGCTTACAAACTCCTTCCCCTTCCCCTCCCCACAACAGACACCCTGTGAGGTGGGTGGGGCTGAGAGAGCTCTTTCAAGGGCTGCTCGTGAGATAACAGCTCCGAAAGAACCTGTTACTAACCCAAGGTCATACCAGCAGATGCATGTGGAGGACTGGCGAAGCCAACCCTATTCTCCCAGATTAGAGTCCGCGCACTTAACCACTATGCCAAACTGGCTCTCTACACTGGCTCTCTACCACTACACGAAACTGGCTAATTCATGCTTCCTGAGTCTTCCATCAGTGGTTGAAAAGGATTGCTGTGGGGGTGGAGAGCTGAGTTCCTGGTGCTAGATAAACCCCCTTCTGCTTTACCCACTACAAGGCAGTATATCTCTGGTGCTCTGAGCTCGATGGCCCAGGCTAGCCCGATCTCATAAAAATCTCGGGAGCTGATGAGCTGGGTTGGCCCCGGTTGGCACTTAGAGTGGAAACCCCCACGGAAGTCCATGGTCACTACACAGAGGCAGGCAATGGCCAACCACCTGCTGTCCCCCTCTTGCCTTAAAAAAACCCCAACAGGGGTCACCATAAATCAGCTATGACTGGGCAGCACTTTAGACACACACACACATCTCTCTCTCTGAGAGACAAAAAGGGGAAGAAGAAGAAGAAGAAGATGATGAAGATGATGATTATATTGGATTTATACCCCACCCTTCACGGAGTCTCAGAATGGCTTACAAACTCCCTTCCCTTCCCCTCCCCACAACAGACACCCTGTGAGGTAGGTGGGGCTGAGAGAGCTCTGACAGAAACTGCTCTTTTTTGAGAACAGCTCTTATCAGAACTACGGCTTGCCCAAGGTCATCCAGCAGCTGCAAGTGGAGGAGTGGGGAATCAAACCCGGTTCTCCCAAATTAGAGTCTGCGCACTTAACCACTACACCAAACCAAGAACATAGACACTAAAAAATCTACTTTCAATCCACTTTCCGACTGGATTTTACTGTGGCCCATCCTGCATCTAGCATTTGCGCCACAGAGCCAGTCAGCGTCTCTACAATGCTGACTGCGGTTGGGAAGAATACCAGCCTGTTCTTCTAAGCAAGATTTTGCCTAACTATACAATAGAGTATATGTACCAACATGAAGAAGGGTCAACAGTCCAAGACAGTCCAGTGGAATAGATTCCACTAAGTCTCATCTTTGTCCAAGGTCCCAGCCATGTGCTCCAGAAATCCTTTGTTCTCTCCCAAAGAGCACACGACGGAGATACAACATTCCCGGGTACACCCAGAAGCAAGCCAAAAAGTGAGCTCTTCTCTCTGTGTTAGCCAATTTGAACTCCAATCTCATTAGGCCAGCTCTGACCAGTTAGCCAACCACAATGAGACAGGAACTTTCCAAATTTGGTAAATGGGTGGGGGTAGGTTGGGAGTAGCAGTCATCTTCTGCGCAGTAAGATGATACCAGCCCAACCCACCTTGGTCATACGTGCACTTCTACATGCTTCACAGAGGCATCTGGTTTTATGGGGGCAATTTGAACAAATGGTCATGCCATGTGGTGAGGCAGATACATTCCAAAGGGGGACTTGAAACTTCTAGAAATCACACAAGGGGAACATGAAACTCTAGGGATCAATTTTCCTTTACAAAGATGCGGTTCAAAACCACATTCAAATACCCCAGGCCAACGCCGCCGTACTGACCGCAAAGTCACCCGTGAAAGGCCATAAATCTATGCAGACAGTACCATAGAACCAAGAGATCAAAGGAAATGAAACTGGCATGCAGTGTGGAGGCTACCATAAAATCTGACAACCAAAGAAAGTGAAAGTGGCATGCAAGATAGAGGGGAATTTCTGTTCCAACATGGGTTTGGTAAAACAGCGGCGTGAATGCTGGATGCAGAATGGGCCACAGAAATCCAAAACATTTTCATAAAAATACAAAGTGGAAAATATGAATTTATAAAGTAGACAATGTAGGAGGCAGGGGTCATTTCCTGCGGGAGCGCACACGAGCGGAGCTCCGGCAGTAAAAAGCCTAGGGGGCGGGCACGTGTAACAAGCCCCACCCCCTGCTCCCAGCAGCCCTCAGTTAGAGCAAGAAGCAGCCAGGTAAGTTGCAGAGACACCCCCCCTGGGCCCCCGGTCCAAAACAGTCCAGTGGCACCTTTAAGACCAGGTTTTATTCAGGTACAAGCTCTCCCTCCTCTGCGAGGACAGATCTGCACGTTCCCCCCCAATAGCTAGCAATCCAAAACAGTCCAGTGGAGCCTGAGCGGTGGGCATTGCCTTCTGACACACTTCCGGTGATGTCAGGGGAATGTGGCATATGCAAATAAGCTATGCTAATGAGTTATGCTAATGAGCTCCTGCACCTCTTTTTCTACGAAATGACCCCTGGTAAGAGGAAACAAAATAGTTAAAATCATGATGTAAATGGTACCTCCAATTTTTATGTATTTGTCTTTGTGTGCTGTTTGTTTGTTATAATATAAAATCTTTTTAAAAAGAAAGAAGGTGGAATGAAAGTGGATTATTTAGTGTGTGCGGTCGCAGCCGAAGAGAATGGAGGAGAGCTTTGACTTGGTGCCCCGTTTGTGAGCTTCCGCGGTTATATGACTGCTGTCAAAAAATTCCACAAAACTGGATGAAACAGACCTTTTGCCTGTCCCAGTAAGGCAAGCCTTGCGTGCTTGAAATGGTATTCTTGGTATCTCTTAATAATGCTAATCTTAAAATAAGAACGGCACCCAACTTGCTTGGATAGTCCTTGATAACACCGCTGTGATATTAAAGTGACATTTGCACATTAACACGGGGCTGCGGTATTGTAAGGGATGATAAATCTGCTATTATTAACACCCTGCCCTTTCCGACTGCCGGTTTAATTTCATTCAAAGTTTAATGCGCTGCTTCTCGATTGTGCCTTGGGGCTTTGGAGCATAATGGAATAATCATTTTCCTTTCTAAATTTCTATCGAGATACCAAGTTATTTTGTCTCTCAAGCTCAAGACGCTGGCCAAGTTCTCACTTGGGTGGCCATCTCAGGTCCAGTGTGTCTCACTTGGGGTTTCAGATAGGAGCTCCCCGCAGAAATTGCTTTCCCAAAAGGGGGAATATGCCTTGCATGTAGGAAACTGGAGACAGCCTTTCTCCTGGCCATGCTGATTTTCTACATGAATTTTTTTAAATGCAGAAAAATGCTGATGACGTGGCCAGCAGGAGGACGTCTGGAGCCGTAAGGACGTTGTGACGCCCACCGCAGCTGCACACCAGGGCCCTTAACCAACAGCCCCCGAGAGGAGTCGCCAGAGAGCCGAAAAAACAGCGGAGGCTGCGGAAGCCGCACCGGAGAGAACAGGAAGAAGTTGCCCACTCGCCGGATAAACGAACGATCGGAGCCGGGAGGGTACCTGGTAGGGCTCCCCCCACCCCAGACGTACTGTGGCCATAGTTAGGGCTTCTGCATAGGTCTCTGCACCATGCACCGTGTAAGCCGCTCAGAGCCCTTCGGGGGTGAGCGGGTACAAATTGAAGGTATAAATTAAAAAAATAAAAATAAAATCCTCATCATAATCATCATTATCTCCACCCGTATCCCACAAGTGGGCTCTGGGTGGCTTACAAAAAACCCACAGAACAATAAAACCAATAAATAGATGGCAATAGAGCCAGTTTGGTGTAGTGGTTATGAGCGTGGACTGTAATCTGGGAGGACCAGGTTGGATTCCCCAGTCCTCCACATGCAGCTGCTGGTGTGACCTTGGGTCAGTAATAAGTTCCTTCAGAGCTGTTCTCTCAAGGGCAGTTCTCTGGAGAGCTCTCTCAGCCCCGCCCACCTCCCGGGGTGTCTGTTGTGGGGAGGGGAAGGGAAAGGAGATTGTAAGTTGCTCTGAGAATCCTTCGGGTAGTGAAGGGCGGGGTATAAATCCAATCTCTTCTTCTTCTCTTCTTCTTATGTGGCAGGTGGGGCTGAGAGAGTTCTAAGAGCCCCAGGGTCACTCAGCAGGCTTCATGTGGAGGAGGGGTAGGGAATCGAGCCCGGATCTTCAGATTAGAGCCCACCCCTCATATACACCACACTGGCAGGTCCCCACCAGTGTTCCCTCTAAGCTGAGTTAGTGTGAGCCAGCTCACATTTTTTTAGCTTCCGGCTCACACATTTTTGTGTCAGCTCAGGAAGGATGGGACCCCAGAGCAAACCAATTTATGCGGCAGCCAAATCGCTCACTCGCAGCTTTAATGCCATTAGCTCAAAAGTAGAATTTCTGCTCATAAGACTCCATGGCCCCCACTTGTGAACTAATCCCCAGTGTTCTTCTTACTTCACTAAACAGGGCGGGGCAAACCCTCATGCCGAAACAATCAACACCGTCTTTCTCATACATGTAGAAATCGGAGATGCCAGCATCCGGGTGGCACCTGGAGATTGCCCAGAATTACAGTGGATACCCTGGAGCGAATGGCTGCTTCGGAGGGTGGAGTCTATGGCATCAAACCACACTGAGGTCTCTCCCCTCCCCAGACCTGGCCGTAGCCAGGCATCCCCTGAAAATCTCCAGGAATTACCCATTCGGGGCTTGGGAACCCTGTGATATCATTTGTCACATCTTCTGTCTGTGTATAGACTCAGAGGGCAGCTGTGTTAGTCTGTCTGCAGCACCAGAAAAGAGCCAGAGTCCAGGCGTAGTTGAAAGACTAAATCAATATGTGGCAGGGGGTGAGCTTGCATGAGTTGCAAGACTAGATCTAATGGGTGGAAATTACAAGGGAGTCGTTACCAGCTAAATATCAGGAGAAACTTCCTGACTGTAAGAGTTGTTGAGCAGTGGGACAGACTGCCTCGGGAGGTGGTGGATGCTCCTTCGCTGGACGTTTTCAAGCGGAGGCTGAACGACCCTCTTTTGGGTATGCTGTTGGGCTGTCTTTCAGCTGTGCTCCTGCAGAGTGCCGGGGGTTGGATTAGATGACCTTCAAGGTCCCTTCCAACTCTAACATTCTATGATCCTATGAGTCCCTGCTCACTTCTTCAGATAGATCAAGATGGGCGGCCCTGTCAGTCTGTCTGTAGCAGGAGAAAAGAGCAGGAGTCCAGGAGCACCTGAAAGACTAACACAATCTGTGGCAGGGGAGGAGCTTTCCTGAGACCCGCAGTCACTTCTTCAAATAGACCAAGATGGGTTGCACTGCTCACTTCTTCAGATAGACCAAGATGGGCATCCGTGTTAGTCTGTCTGCTGCAGGAGAAAAGAGCCGGAGTCCAGGAGCACCTGAAAGACTAACACACTTTGTGGCAGGGGAGGAGGTTGCATGAATCACTGCTCTCTTCTTCAGAAGTTCTTCTTCAGAAGAGTTAGATTTGAGTTTATTAGCGCCTTGGCGAGCTACGGGTTTCAGGGTATAAGCTTTCCAGAGTCAAAGCTCTGGAGCTTTGCTTCTCAAAAGTTTATACCCTGAAAGTCTTGTCACTCTCTAAGGTGCTACTGGACTCAAATCTAATTTCTCTCTCTGTGTTTCTATTGTCTCTTTTATCCTCCTTTTCCTAATGGGTGTCCCTCAATACCTGTCCGGTTAAATTGCCACGTGTCCTTCCTATTTGCACCGCCTGCTTCATGCCACCTGCCTCTTCAGATGGAGCGTTGATTTTCTGCGTTCTGCTTTCTTCACCAGCAAAGGGAAACTCTGCTTGTTCCAGCTTTCAGGCACAACATCTGCCACAGCCGGAGGTGATTGCTGACTGGCACACAGCGAACATCTGCATGGATTGGATTTTGGCACGGGGGTCTGGCTTCTGGAAAAAGCTGTGATTGCAGTTGGGAGTGAGAGATATTCCACAGACTACCAGTGGCCGGGGGGGACGTACTCATTAAAAAAAACCCCGAAGTTATTCCTATTGTTCTGACTCGTCTTTTATTGGGACTCACTGGCAGCTCTGCAGATGTCTCTCTGTGTAATTTATTTCAGGAAAGCTGTTCTCAGAATGCCTGCGATTGGTTAAAAATAGCCACCTGTGAGTTCACAACACGTTGTGTGGACACTCTCCTCCAGGCGCCGAACAAGTAGAAACTTGACGGCCTTTGGAAGACGGGAATTGGAGAGTAGCTCTTTAAAGGTGCCACTCCTCTTCCCTTCGAGGAAATTCAGGTTGCCCATTATGAAGAGTTGGTCAATCAAAACAGCACTGAGAATCTGTAAGGTAGAGTTGTTGATATTCCCAAACAAACAGCTGATAACCAGCTGTTTCTTTAGAGAAATGCCTGCAGCATCTGAGATATTTCTGCCCTGTAACTTGAGTCATTGGTAGTTTCCCACATTTATAGTTTCATATGATTTCTGCTGTAGAAATACCTGAACTCGAGGGCATCTAATAAAGCTGATGGGCAGTAGGTTCAGGATGGGAAAAAAGTAAATACAACTTTACACAGAGAGGGATTAAAATGTGGAATTCCCTGTCAGAGAATGTTGTGTTGGCCACAGGAATAAACAGCTTTAAGAGGGGATTAGATAGATTCATGGAGAATAAGTCTTTCAGTGGTTACTAGCCATGGTGACTGAGGGGAACCTCCACATTCAGAGGCACTAAAGCTGTGGATCCCAGAGCCAGGAGACAACAGCAGGAGAAGGCCTCAGCCTCTATGCCCTGTTTTTGGTCCTTCTGGGCAACTGGTTGGCCACTGTGTGAGACGGGATGCTGGACTAGATGGACCCTCACTGGTGTGATCCAGCAGGGCTCTTCTGATGTTCTTATCAGGGGAAGACCCCGACCTTTCTGCCCTGTTGTTGGCCCTCCAGAGGAACTGGTTGGCCACTGTGTGAGACAGGATACTGGTCTAGAGAAACCACTGGTCTGACCCAGCAGGGCTCTTCTGATGTTCTTATGAAAGCCGTGGCCTATATGCCCTGTTGTTGGCCCTCCAGAGGGACTGGTTGGCCACTGTGTGAGACAGGATGCTGCACTAGATGGACCACTGGTCTGATCCAGCAGGGCTCTTCTGCTGTTCTTAATGCAGGAGTGAGTTTGAGATTCTATTTGCATTTATTTTTACAGCATTTTTATGGAGCTTTGCACCCTACGGGAACCCAAACCAATTCGCAGGGAAAACATCAAAAGGCAGTCCATCAATCTGGACAAACAACACTGTAGGACATGTCCCAGGTTTTAATTTTTTTTAATTGATTATTGCTGTTTTACAGAAGCCTTTGGGAAGAAATTCTCTGGGACTCTCCAGGAGAGTTGACAACCTGTTTTAGAACACTACTGTATAACACCAAGTGTTGTAAATCATTCTTTAATTGATATGTTTTTCTAGTCTTTATTTCAAAGAGAAAAGGAGTATTTGTGATGTAACCTTTTAATTGAGAGCTATTGCAGGTGTTCTGTCTTCTCAGCCAATTTTTCATTAGGACCTGTCAAGTGTCTGAGATTTATTACAGAATCCTGCTACTTCAAAGTAATGGGTCAAGCTGACCTGGCGGGTGCTAGCCATAGCCAAATAAGAGGTGCAAAGTTTAGAAGCAGCTTTTGCTTTGTGTAAAGCAACTCTGAATGACAGCTTATAGTTAAGTTGCTATTATGTTTATTTTCTAAGTTTGAAATAACAGAATATATTGAATTATTAGATGCTTGATTGAATGTCTATATGCTTTACTGGTTTGTTTATTATTTTAAAGAAGGAATTACTCTGTCTGCATTTTTAACTGGAATAGCAGAAAGCTGTGCTTAATGAATTGAATAGGTGTATGCCAGCAGTTCTAATTGGAAAGAAAGTATTGCCAATTCTAAGATTTATTGTTCTATCTTGTACTTTTTAGAGAAGATCCTAACTAGGTCAAAAGGACATATATATTGTGTAACATAGAGAAATCCCTTCTCTTGATATAATTGCTTGGGTTTTAGAACTTCATGTTATGTTTATTTGTAAAAGTAACTATTCTTTATTCTGCTATAGAAAGTTTATTTAGCTTAAGACAAAGACTGTTTGCCTGAAGAGAAAAGTAGTTATGTTTTAAGGAATTGTGTTTAAAACTAAGTTGAAAGAACTAACGAGAAAGAGTTGGAAAATGACCAAGAGCTGGGCCAGCCCACATGAAAGTACATAAATCATGGACAGGTCAGTTAAAGAAGCTAAATTAAAAGGAGATGTTCCGAAAGGTTTGGGGAAAACAAAGTAATCAATCATGCTTTAAAGTTTTGAAGGAGTACCAAGCTACTATTTTGCTCATTAAAAAGTGCAGGTGGGTCATAACTCATGACTCTTGGCATCAATTAAAAGGGTCAATTATTTGTATTGTAGAACAGTGTCTCCTATAGGCTGAACTATGTGTTTTACAAATTAAAAGCTTTAACTTAAACAGAAGAAGCTTCATAAAATGACCAGACAATATTCTGTAAAATATTCTAATAAGCCAAAATTAAAACTAAAATATAGGTACAATGCACCTACAAGAGCTTAATGCCACAAGCTATTTTATAATACTAAAAGAATTAATGTAAGGAGTTTAATGCTTTAGAATTGTTTTCATATTTTGTATACTTGTTAGTGAAAATAAACTTATAGGACTGTTTCAAGAGTGCTGTTATACTTCTAGATGCATGTATTAATTTTGGATGACAAGAACTGACAGAGTTTAATACTGAGAATGAACTCAGTCTAAAAGTTCATTCAAAAGTAACAGGAGTCTGGGAGTAATGCCAAAAGGAGTAAACAAAATTGCAAATCAAAAATAATGAGCTGCACCTGCATTGGAGGAGTGGAAACGCAGCCAACTAACATCCTGTGTGCCAAATATGTGATTGATGACTGGCCAGACAAATAAAACTGAACTGAGCATGTCTATGTGATGTCAGTGATGATGTAAAGTGAGGAGAAGCAAGAAGAGTATATAAGTCTGATTTCTGATTTCTGTATTTGCTCACTGAACACCCACGAGCTGTGAGATGCTCCTTTATTTGAATAAATACCTTTGTTACCCTTTAATGCCTGGATTATTGTTAGAACCTTAGTGCCTTTAGTGTATTAGCAACAACACCATTAAAAAAACGTAGCAAATGCATGCTGTCCTTGTCCTGATCGGCAAGATTTCTGTTAACATAAGATTTCTAGAACATAAGTACATGAGAGAAGCCATGTTGGGTCAGGCCAATGTTCCATCTAGTCCAACACTCTGTGTCACAAAGTGACCAAAATCCAGGGGCCATCAGGAGGCCCACTAGTGGGGCCAGAACTCCAGACGCTCTCCCACTGTTGCCCCCCCCAAGGACCAAGAATGCAGAACATCATGGCTGTTCGAAACCCACCGTGGCCGGGGTGAGCTCCCGGCCCTAGTCCCAGCTCCTGCCCACCCAGCGGTTCGAAAGCAAGACGCAAGTAGATGAATGGGTACCTGCCCTTAAGTGGCAGGGGGCACCCTCCTCCTCATGGCGTGTGCGGCGGCAGCAGCAGTATTGGCGATGGCGGCGGCGGAGTGTGGCAGCGGAGCGATGGCAGAGTGACTGAAGGGTGTTCCTGAACGTGACGGCCCCGATGTGCGATGCTGGGAGGCAGAGACAGAGCCTTGAGGTGCGGCGGCGTGTTGGCACGGCACGGAGGAGCCGAAACGGACGTTGGCCGAGCAGTAGCTGGCGAGCCGCGCACCGAGCAATGGACCTGCCGGAAGCCGCTGGAAGACCGCCCCAGGAGACCAGAGGTGGAGCGCCTGCCAAGAGCCAACCACGCTGGAAAAATAATCAAGCCCTGCTGCCTGAGTGCGGATAGGTAGCCATCCCCCTTGATAAAAATGTGGCCCTAGATTAGGTTTAAATTGAATTGCAAACCGCTCAGAGACCCTTCGAGGTCGGAGCGGTCTAGAAATCGAATGCATAAATAAATAAATAAAATCACTGCCCCAGACATTTGAACGTAAGAGAAGCCATGATGGATCAGGCCGATGGCCCTTCCAGTTCAACACTCTGTGTCACACAGTGGCTAAAACCCAGGGACCATCAGGAGGTCCACCAGTGGGGCCAGAACTCCAGAAGCCCTCCCACTGTTGTCCCCCCCAAGCACCAAGAATGCAGAGCATCACTGCCCCAGACATATGAACGTAAGAGAGAAGCCAATGTTGGATCAGGCCGATGGCCCTTCCAGTTCAACACTCTGTGTCACACAGTGGCTAAAACCCAGGGGCCATCAGGAGGTCCACCAGTGGGGCCAGAACTCCAGAAGCCCTCCCACTGTTGTCCCCCCAAGCACCAAGAAGGCAGAGCATTGAGAAAAGAATACAGGCTGCAAGAAAAGAGCCCTTTGGCTCTCAGCCAAGGGCTCGTGCCTCTGGCCCCGCCCAGGCTCTTCGTATGTGTGAGGGGAGAAGAACAAACTGAACTCAGAAGTAACTCAGCTGCCACCAGCTGTCTGCGATCAATGTCTTCCTCGCTGCCAGGTTTCCAAACTTGACATGGACCCTGGAGATCTCCTGGCATGACAACTAATCTCCAGGTAACAGACCAGCTCCCCGGGAGAAAACAGCCACCTCGGAGGGTGGACTTTAGGGCATTATCTCCCATGGAGGCCCATCTCTTCCAAGCCCTGCCCTCCCCCCAACGTCCTGTGTTTGTTTGTTTGTTTGTTGCGGGCTCCAGCTCTTACGAAGGAGATGGAGGTTCCGACGGTTAGATACAATCCCCTATGGAAGAACCACACACACAACAGATTTGGAAAATATGTGGAGTAAATTGGCCACAGCTTTATTGGCTACAGCTGTGAGAAGCATTTTCAGGTTGCATTCCGCCCTCCCCGCAAGCGGTCTCAGAGCAGATAACGACAGCAAATCCACAATTGGAATAAAACCGTTTCACAGGAGATGTTTCACCATAAATAGTTAAAACAGCTAAAACAAGCTATAAAGCACTGACCGACAGCACTGCAGTTTAGCATAATGATCTTTAAAACTGGAGCGGCTAGGCCGTAAACCAGACTGTGGGTCTTTGGCAAGGGAGGCCAATAGACGAGTAACTGGGCGCCCGCCGCCTCATTCATCTCATCCCAGTGCCATCTTCCTTTCCCTCCACCTGCCTGTGTTTTTCTGCATATGATGGACGCCTCCCAACAATGCTCCCTCCAAACTGTAGAGTCTTGTGAGCAAGAATTCTACTTTGTGAGCTACTGGCATTAAAGTTGTGAGCGAGAGATTTGGCTACTGCATCAAGTAGTTTGCTCTGGAGCCCTCCTGCCTGAGCCAAGACAAAAATGTGTGAGCCGGAGGCTTAAAAAATGTCAGCTATCTCACACTAACTCAGCTTAGAGGGAACACTGCCCCCCCCCGTTCCTTTCCTTACTTTCATGCTCAGAGGTTAAGTGAAGCTGGATCTGCTGGATCTGCTGTGTGTCCACACACGGCTGTGGGACACAGTGCCCATGTGATCCAGCCAGCCTCCTTGCCTTCTTGAAGAGCCCCTGGACAAGATCGCTCAACTCCCTGCTGCCTAGAAGGATGCGGAATCCACCCATGCAGAGTCCAGGTGGGTACCAGTCAACTACAGAATCCCCAAAGCAGTCATAGGGCACGCAGATGGCACGCAGAGAAGGGCCAATGCCAGGGCCAGACCAGACGGGACGGCATCCTCACACTTGCCCTCCCCCAGGCTGCCGGCTTTGGGTTGGGAAATGCCTGGAGAGTTTTGAGGGGGTGGAGCCTGAGGAGGGTGGAGTTTCAGCAAGGGAGGGACTTCAACAGGCCCATAGCCACAGCGGGGCATCTCGGGGCTATGCCCCCTGACTTACCGGCAAGGCCCCACGACTCCCCATCCAGCCCAGGGGCCCTGAGCAGCATCAGGTGCAGGGAAGGAGCTGGGCATTCCTTTAATTCAATTAGCCGGTGCCCCCCTAAGACGTTTAAAGGCCCCCCCAACTTTAAAAATCCTGGCTGCGGGCCTGGACTTAAATGGGGGTATTGTATAGAAATATTGATTTCTAAATGCCCCTGCCTTCCCCTGGAATGTCTTGCTGATACCCTGCTGTGTTGTATTTCCTGTTGAAGCCAAATGGTGGGCCCCATGGCCTTGTTGCCATGCCATAAACCCACATTCTTCACACTTCCATGCTGGGAGAGACCAGATGGCCTCTGCCAAACAAGCAAAGAGTCACGTACGCAATGAGGCTTGGGTTTTGTGGGCCATGTGACTGCGGGTGTGGTTTCCAGACTTCCAACCTATCCCCTCAAGCTACCCATGACAACTAGGATTTGGACACTCCTATGTCTACTCCAATTGGCTCCTGGCCAGGGCTAATTTGTGACTAGATAGGGTTTTTAAATTGTCCGGTCCCTTAGAAGTGAGTTCTGTTCTGTTCCTGCTATCTCTGCTGCTCTGTGTTCTGTTCACCTGAAATGCTGCCCTGCCATGTGGTCTGTTGGAGAACAAAGGATCCCCTTGTGCCTTAGAGCACATGAAGGCAAGGAGGGGATGTTCCTCCTCAAAACCCCTTGGAGATACCTGGACTATAACAATGGACAATCTTGGACTATGGATTCCTGAAGTTGGTAAATATGCTTCCTTACTGTGTAGTCAAGGCGAACTGCCTCAGGTTTCTTATTTTGAAATCCTTCTGGTCTATGCTAAGTTCTGTACGGAATAAACTTATTCTGGTTTCTAACTTGTCTGTATTGTTGTAACTGGATTTTAAGGCTAAATCTTACAGTCTAAGCGCTGATCACATATAAGCTGCCTTTGTAAGAATTAAGCGTGCATCTCTAAATAGAGGTGCTAATGTGTAAAACCCACATGCCAACTGAGATTGTGGATCTCTAATTTCAGGTTGGAGGGGGAATATGTGTAGGGATCCTGGTGGCTATCGTTCTGAATCCAGAGAGGGCAGCCTACCTCTCTGGGTGGTTGTTAAATGTATTGAAAAAGTGTAGGCTCCCCCCCCCCATTCCCGGACAGGCGTGAGGGCAGGAACCTACACAGGTATAATGCCACGCAGTCCACCTTCCGCAGGGCCATTTGCTCCATGGGAACGGATCTCTGTATCCTGGAGATCAGTTGTAGTCAGTGTTCCCTCTAAGCTGAGTTAGTGTAAGCTAGCTCACCATTTTTTAGCCTCTGGTTCATACATTTGTGTCTTCGCTCAGGAAGGAGGGCTCCACAGCAGACCAAGTTACGCAGTAGCCCAATCGCTCACTCACCACGTCAATGCCAGATTTCAAGATCATTATGCTAAACTGCAGTGCTGTCTGTCAGTGCTTTATAGCTTGTTTTAGCACTTTTGAATTGGATTTTGCCAGTTCACACAGTAAAAATCCAGTTGGAAAGTGGACTGAAAGTGGATTGAATGTGGATTATGTAGTGTGTGTGACTGCAGGCCAACAAAGTTTTATTCCGGGTATAAGTTTCCGTGTGCATGACCAGGGGTCATTTCCTGCAGGAGTGCACAGGAACAGAGCTCTGGCAGTAAAGAGCCCAGGGGGCGGGCACATGCAACAAGCCCCACCCCCTGCTCCCAGCAGCCCTCAGTCAGAGCAAGAAGCAGCCAGGTAAGTTGCAGAGCTCCCCCCGGGCCCTTGGTCCAAAACAGTCCAGTGGCACCTTTAAGACCAAGTTTTATTCAGGTACAAGCTCTCCCTCCTCTGTGAGGACAGATCTGCACGTTCCCCCCCCCCCCCAAAGCTGGACAATCCAAACAGTCCAGTGGAGCCTGGGCGATTGGTGTTGCCTTCTGACACACTTCCGGTGATGTCAGGGGGTGGGGCATATGCAAATGAGTTATGCTAATGAGTTATGCTAATGAGCTCCTGCACCTCTCTTTCTACGAAGTGACCCCCTGTGGGTGACTACAAACGTAAGCCTCTACCCAGAATTAAACTTTGTTGGTCTTAAAGGTGTCACTGGACTCAAACTGTGTTCTGTCAGAATGTAAGTGTGTGATGGAGTTGTACCCTCACAACCTTCCTTTCACGTCCCGCTTTATAGTATTGCGATCTCTCCAGTTCCAAACAAATTATTGGCTATTTTGAAACGGAAGGGGGGGAGAGGATCCAATGGCTAAGGTTTCCAACTCTGGTTTGGGAAATTCCTGGAGATTTGGGGGGGGGGTAGAGCATGGTGAAGGAGGGGCCTCAGCGGGGTACAATGCCGTGGAGTCCACCCTCCAAAGCCGCCATTTCCTCCAGGGGGGGGACGAACCTCTGTGCTCTGGGGTCCAGTTTTAATTCCAGGAGATCTCCAAGCCCCACCTGGAGGTTGGCAACCATGTGACGGCCATTCTCCCCCAGCCTCCCCCACCCCCTGCCAGCGCAGGCTAACATGGGACATTTGGGATGCCTGGCGGGATGGAAGAGGCAGCAGCTGCCCAGATTAGATTTACAAATCAGGCCGCTTGTCTCTCAGGCAGGCAACTTTCCATATTCTTTCAGCCTCCACATTACACACTGTTCCTTTTTTGCCTGATAACTGCTCCTTTAACGGCTTTCATTTGCAGTAAAATAAAAATTCGGTCTCCCCCCCCCCCCCCACCCCCCCAAACCCTCCACTATTAAACTCCGGACGATAACCTTTCCAGGACGCCGACTCTGCCCGTTCACTGAAGCTGTTGAAAAGACGGGAAAGGAACACGTAGGAGTTGCTAAAGCGGCGTTGAAGGAGAAGATGCCGTCAGAATACCTTTCAGCAGGGGTCATTTCGTAGGAAAAGAGGTGCAGGAGCTCATTAGCATGACTTATTTGCATATGCCCCACCCCCTGACACCACTGGAAGTGTGTCAGAAGGCAACACCCACCGCTCAGGCTCCACTGGACTGTTTTGGATTGCTAGCTATTGGGGGGGAGGGGAACGTGCAGATCTGTCCTCACAGAGGAGGGAGAGCGTGTACCTGAGTAAAGCTTGGTCTTAAAGGTGCCACGGGACTGGATTGCTCTGCAACTTACCTGGCTGCTTCTTGCTCTGACTGAGGGCTGCTGGGAGCAGGGGGTGGGGCTTGTTGCATGTGCCTGCCCCCTGGGCTCTTTACTGCCGGAGCTCCGCTCCTGCGCGCTCCTGCAGGGAATGACCCCTGCCTTTGAGAAGAAGAAGAAGAGATTGGGTTTATACCCTGCCCTTCCCTATCCAAAGGAGTCTCAGGCGGCGAACACACGCGCCTTTTAGACCCGTCATAGGTGTGAATGCCTGTCTGATCTAAAGGGCGCGATCGGACAGCCACATCTGGGAAGCATCTCGCAGTCGTTCGCAACCTGTGATGCTCTGCTACAGAAACGGAGTTAAAAGACACCAGGGAAGTCCCGCTCTAACGGGTTCCGATGAGCCATGGATGGACTTTCCCCTGTCTGATCGCGCAAGCACGCTCTCATGCTCTCGGGATGGTCAGATGAGGCCATCCCCTCTCAGTGCCGTCCCCCCCCCTTTCATTTCCCCAAGTAAAACCCTGTAACAGAGCTAATGTTTTAAGCATGTTTTTATTTTAAGTAAAAAAAAAAACCTTTGTGTTTGTGTCCTTTATAAAGTTTATATCTCCCCTACCTGGCATTACATTTTATGACACACGTGGCCCAGCCCATCAAGGTCTCATTTGTGTCAGATCCGGCCCTTGTAACAAACGAGTTCGACACCCCTGATCTAGATTGCTTATGGGATCTTGACCTCAGGGAAAGAAGAAGAAGAGAAGAAGAGATTGGATTTATACCCTGCCCTTCACTACCCAAGGGAGTCTCAGAGCGGTTGAAAAACTCCTTTCCCTTCCCCCCCCCCACAACAGACACCCTGTGAGGTGGGTGGGGCTGAGAGAGCTCTGACGCAAACTGCTCTTTTTCAAGGACATCTGTGCCAGAGCTTGTGACTGACCCAAGGTCACATCAGCAGGTGCAAGTGGAGGAGTGGGGACTCAAACCCGGTTCTCCCAGATTAGAGTCCGCACACTTCACCACTACACCAAACTGGCTTTGATTCCTGTTTTCCCCCAAGGAGGATGCTTTTTCAGATACTCGTTTTCTTCATGCAAAATTCCCATAGGTTCTCCACTGACGATTTGCCTAAAAACAGGGCCTAATTGTACATACAGATTTAAACATGAACCAGCACATCTGTCCCACCATATAATCAGAAATTAATGTGACAGAACGATAATCTTTTATAAAGAAAGGGTGGGGGCCCTTGCGATGATTCCCGCCTTTAAAAATGATTTAAACCTTCAGTCAGAAAATAAGGCAACATTACAGTGGTTATCTCGCATTAAGCAAGCAGTTTAAATTCATTTCAAACAATGAGTAGTTTGTTAGCTCCCCAAGCCTCAATTAAATGATCACTTTCACTCTATAATTCAAAACATGTACTCCTCCAGTAAAGATCCTTAATAGCTATAAAATGGGTGCGTATGCACTTTTGACTGTTTCTTCTTCATGGGACTTTATTTGAAATAGACAAGATATAACAGCAGAAGGTACTGATTATCCTCAGTGCTGTAGGGCTCCAAGTTGTTAAGAGCATAGGATCATAGAATATTAGAGTTGGAAGGGACCTTGCAGGTCATCTAGTCCAACCCCCTGCACTCTGCAGGAGCATTGCCGAAAGATAGCCCTACAACAGACACGGAAGATGGCCGTCCAGCCTCCGCTTGAAAACGTCCAGTGAAGGAGCACCCGCCACCTCCCGAGGCAGACTGTTTCACTGCTCAACCACTCTTACAGTTAGGAAGTTTCTCCTGATATTTAGACGGTAACGACTCCCTTGTAATTTCCACCCATTAGATCTATTCTTGCCATCCGGAGCAAGAGAGAAGAGATCTGTTCCATCTTCTACATGACAGCCCTTCAAATACTTGAAGACTGCAATCGTGTCCCCTCTAAGCCTTCTCTTTCCCAGGCTAAACATACCCAACTCTTTCAGCCTTTTCTCGTAAGACTTGGATTCAGACCCTCTCACCATCCTGGTTGCCCTCTTCTGGACATAAGAAGAGCCCTGCTGAATCAGTCCAGTAGTCCATCTAGTCCAGCATCCTGCCTCACACACTGGCCAACCAGTTCCTCAGGAGGGCCAACAGCAGGGCATAGAGGCTGAGCCTCCCCCCTGATGTTGCCTCCTGGCTCTGTGATCAAGAGGATTAGTGCCTCTGAATGTGGAGTTTCCCCTCAGTCAACATGACTAATAGCCATTGATAGAGGTATCCTCCATGAACCTATCTATGAGAACATCAGAAGAGCCCTGCTGGATCAGACAAGTGGTCCATCTAGTCTAGCATCCTGTCCCACACAGCAGCCAACCAGTTCCTCTGGACACTCAACAGCAGGGCATAGAGGCCAAGGCCTTAATAAGAACCTAAGAAGAGCCCTGCTGGATCAGACTAATAGTCCATGTAATCCAGCATCCAGTCTCACACAGGGGCCAACCAGTTCCTCTGGAGGGCCAACAACAGGGCAGAGGGGCCAAGGCCTTCCCCTGATAAGGACACCAGAAGAGCCCTGCTGGGTCAGACCAGGGAGGGTCCATCTAGTCCAGCCTCCTGTCTCCCACAGGGGCCAACCAGTTTCTCTGGATGGCCAACAACAGGGCACAGAGGCTGAGGCATTCCCCTGACATCGCCTCCTGGCTCTGGGAGTCAGAGGTTTAGTGCCACTGAATGTGGAGGTTCTCCTCAGTCCCCAATGCTAGTAGCCACTGATAGACTTATCCTCCATGAATCTATCGATTCCCCTTTAAAAGCTGTTTATTCCAGTAGCCGCCACTACATCCTCTGGCTGCAAATTCCACATTTTAATCACTCTGTGCAAAGTAGGATTTCCTTTTGTTAAAAACTGCCATCTAATATGCCATACGTCGCAGGGGTAAGTGGCTGCCAGCAGCAATCTAAATGAAGAAATTCATTCTTTTCCAGAAACAAATGGCTCTCAAAATGTGTCCACGAGCAAATCGTTTGCCATGTGTTCCAACATACATTGCCAGTAGCACATCTTAATTTCCCTTGTGTTGTGATGGTATCAGCAATCTCGTGTTTCTGTAAAAAGATTTTGAGCAGGGAAACATTTGACTCGCTACTGGTTTATTTCTTTTCCCAGTTGGGTGGCTTCCATTTTTGGTTCCTTCCTCCCAGAATGCCATGGGCACAACCTAGGGAGGAGGCAGGTCTCCTGCTTTCGGGCCTTCCAGCTGAAGACTCTTGCTCCGCGCCACTGCTTGTCAAGGCGATGGGGAGGGAAAGGGGGGGAATTCGACACTGCATCAATGCACAAAGTCATTTCCAGCACAAAACTGAAAGGTCCTTGTGTCAAGGCGACCATCAACCATTCACCTTTACCTAGGGTAGCCCCAACAACAGGGGTACCCCACTTTCTAACCTGAACCAGAGACCCACAAAACTCAGGCCAAGGAAGACCTGAAAACACAGAGCACGTCATAGCTCTGGAAACAGGGTCTCCAGTTTCAGATGACAGCCAGGCACCCTCAGAGCAAACTTCCAGTCTTCCCCCCCACCCCACCCCCAGGAGAGGTACACATACGAAACAATGGGTTCCACCAGGTAGGTATCTGCATTTCTAAAGGCTATTCAGTGGCCACCTGGCACATAGCCCTTTCTATCTCCAGAACTTCACCTGGCCCTTTTTTGTGTTCTTTGTCTCCAAGCCTCTTTCCCGCTCCATCCCTCGGGATAGCAAAGACCAAAAGAAAACAACTGTGAGCTGAATTACCCGCAAAAATATATACAAAAGGAGACTTCAACAACGTGAAATGCACACGTAATCAAGAATGAACCTGTACAAATAATCCGTCATAGGAAAATACAGAAGCCCACAGGATCCATGAAAGGAAAATACAAAGTCCAGAGTAGATATCCAACACCTTTCCTAGGTAATATTCAGTTTTTCAGACTTCTGGTCCTTCCTCAGGAACAAAGAACAACTATAGGAGTTTCGAAGTGCAAACATGGAGGCTTGTTTGGTCCTGTTACAGAGAAGCAGCCTTGAGAGGTGCTCACTAAAGCTTAGGAGACCTGGCCCATAAAGAAACTGAATAGTCTTGTCCTATAAGGAAATGGAATGAGACTTCCTGTAGTTGCGCCAGTCCCGGCGCAGTGGCCTGTGCGGCCACGGAGGAGCCCGCGGCGGGACAGGCCCTTCATTAGACTTCATTAGACTTTCATTAGACACTGGTCATTGGCGCTATTCTCTTTGAGGACTTCTGCACGTCTGGACAGGTAATATTACCCAATAACTGACCCATCTATTCACTATCAATCACCTCTGTTTTCTTCGTTCTGTATTGCTTGCTCTTTTGAATATTTAGTGTGCTTGTAGTTAGGGAAATACTTTAATAAAAACTATTTAATGTACTCTTCAAATCTGGAGTTTTCCTTCTGTGCCGGACCTCAATATACAAGTGGGCTGCGATGCCTGTACCCCTCTGACCTATCCTGCTATATAGTTAAATTCCCCAAACAACAAGACAGGCTATTGGTGGTAACACCAAGCTCTAGAGTTCTGAGGGAAACCTAGAGTGTTGTTCCAATGTGATGACATCACTTCCCCAAAGATTATACGATTATGCATGGGATGGAGCAGGTAGAGAAAGAGGTACTTTTCTCCCTTTCTCACAATACAAGAACTCGTGGGAACTCCATGAAATTGCTGAGCAGTCAGGTTAGAACGGATAAAAGGAAGTCCTTCTTCACCCAAAGAGGGATTAACACATGGAGTTCACTGCCATAGGAGGTGGTGGCGGCTACAAGCATGGACAGCTTCAAGAGGGAATTGGATAAGCATATGGAGCAGAGGTCCATCAGTGGCAGCCACAAGGTATAGATGGGAACTTTCAGTCTGGGGGAGGTGATGCTCTGTCTTCTTGGTGCTTGGGGGGGGGGGGCAACAGTGGGAGGGCTTCTAATGTCCTGGCCCCACTGGTGGACCTCCTGATGGCACCTGGTATTTCTGGCCACTGTGTGACACAGAGTGTGTTGGACTGGATGGGCCTTTGGCCTGATCCAACATTGGCGTCTCTTATGTTCTTAATAAAAGAAAAGGTCTTAATAAAGTTGGTCTTCATAAAAAGTGTCACCTGGCTTTTGTTTATGAACCGACGATCGGAGCTGAACGTAAACCCGTTAGTCGTATATGGAGGACAGGTAGCTGGTCACCTTGTACTGGAATTACCTGCTATTTACATGAATGAACGAGACTCAAAAGTACTTATTTGTTGCATTCGTGTTCACTGTTACCAGTCTTCCCAAAGCAGGTAAAGCAATTCACAGTAATAATAATCCACTGGAAATAGATCTCTCTCTTTTTAAAAATCATACATTTGCGCATGTCAACAATAAAAGAACGATAATGAATAGCTATGAGGTTAGATCCCATGGGCCCCTTGAGCTAACAGTGGCACCTTCCCCCGGCACACCATGCAATATCCATCATGGTGCATACCTGAAAACTTGCTGGAACATCATCCATAGTGCCTGCTTTCTTAGATGCCCTCCAGAGGTAGAATTGTTTAAATAATTCATCCTCTAGTGAGGGCCATCCTTCTATTATAGATTAGGCAGTTTGCTTGCGTTTGTTCTGCGGGCTTGTGGGAATGGCCCCAAAGCACGTCACTCTTATTTTTTTAAAGCTTTTATAAGCACCTTTAGTACCGAAGGAGTGCATTTATAACAGCTCGACACATTTGTAATAGCTGCATTGTATCGCTCCATTTATTAAATGTAAAGGATATCTTCTTACTGATAAAAAAGAGATGGAAAGTTTACTGAAAATGAAGAGCCACATGCCAAGTGAGAGAATATGTGAAAAAGGGTTTCCAGGGGAAGCAAGGAAATGTACCTTTTGTCACAGGAGCAACAAGACAGACTAAATGAATGTCTTGAAGGGGAGCCCGGCAACAAATTTTAAATCAATCCCGTCTCCCCGCTCCCCGCCCCGCGTCACACACAATTTTGCTACTTTCTTCCTTCCCCTCCATGGTGAAAATGTTTCTGTGGCCATACTTTTTGCACAATCCCAAGTATCTCTCTCTCTTTTGCTTTACAACTGCTTAGCTGTACAATTTATGGAGCAGAGGTCCATCAGTGGCTATTAGCCACAAGGTATAGATGGGTTGCAGTGGCTCAGTGGTTACGACGCTGAGCTGCAGACCAGAAGGTCGGTAGTTCAACAGTTCGAGACCCGAGTGTCGCGTGATGGAGTGAGCTCCAGTCCTTGGTGCCAGCTTCTGCCAACCTAGCAAGAAATGGCAAGTAGACAAATAGGTACCGCTTTGGTGGGAAGGTAACAGCATTCCGTGCACCTTGGCATCTAGTCATGCTGGACACATGACCACAGAAACGTCTTCAGACAGCGCTGGCTCTTCAGCTTGGAAATGTAGATTAACACCGTCCCCAGGGTGTTCAAGCAAGGGAAACCTTTACCTATAGATAGGAACTCTCGGTCTGGGGCGAGTGATGCTCTCTGTGTTCCTGGTGCTTTGGTGGGGGCAACAGTGGGAGGGCTTCTAGTGTCCTGGCCCCACAGGTGGATCTCCTGATGGCACCTGGTATTTTTGGCCACTGTGTGACACAGAGTGTTGGACTGGATGGGCCATTGGCCTGACCCAGCACTGGCGTCTCTTATGTTCTTAGGTCCTTCAGGTATAGATAGGAACTCTCGGGCTGGGGCAAGGGATGCTCTGTATTCTTGGTGCTTGGGGGGGGGCCAGCAGTGGGAGGGCTTCTAGTGTCCTGGCCCCACTGCTGGACCTCCTGAGGGCACCTGGTACTTTTGGCCACTGTGTGACACAGAGTGTTGGCCTGATCCAACATGACTTCTCTTATGTTCTTATGTATGGGGCAGTGATGCTCTGTATCCTGGGTGCTGGGGGGGGCAACAGTGGGAGGGCTTCTAGTGTCCTGGCCCCACTGCTGGACCTCCTGAGGGCACCTGGTACTTTTGGCCACTGTGTGACACAGAGTGTTGGCCTGATCCAACATGACTTCTCTTATGTTCTTATGTATGGGGCAGTGATGCTCTGTATCCTGGGTGCTGGGGGGGGCAACAGTGGGAGGGCTTCTAGTGTCCTGGCCCCACTGCTGGACCTCCTGAGGGCACCTGGTACTTTTGGCCACTGTGTGACACAGAGTGTTGGACTGGATGGGCCATTGGCCTGATCCAGCATTGGCTTCTCTTATGTTCTTATGTACTGTAACATATGAAACATGATCAGTAGAACACAGCAAATCTGTAGAACATGGCTTCTCTCTGAAAACATCTAACATGAGGTAATGGATTGATAAGAATATTTTTACCACCCAAGGGTGAATAATATTGGAATCTGCCCCCCCTTCTTTTGGCCAGCCCAGTCTCTCTGGCCTTCCATCTATGCCAAAGGCATTTGTATGTGTACCTCCATCTGCCCCCCCCCCCCCGGCCACAGCCTCCCAACCTGTAGAAAGAGAGAATCTCCCTTACCATTAATCTGGGCTCAGCTCTGGACTCTTTCTCTCGACGTAGTACCGTTGATTATTTTAAAAAGCTATAATATCGATTCTCCAGCCTGCAGGATGCTGGCCCAACTGTCAGTTGACCGCTCAGCTTGGACTGGGCTCCCGACTGACCGGGCTGGCCAGGTTCTGAGCCGACATCACAAGTGGGTTCTGGATTGGTTCACTGGGGAAGAACCTGTCCCTGCTGCCATTGCTTTGGCAACCCACAAAGCTGGAAGAAAACAGATTTCAACACTTGACACTTGAAGGGAATTTTATCGGTGTTTACAACGGCTTTACGTTGGCGGCAACTCGTTAAATCGGTTTTATTCACTGAAGCATCTAAACGCATGCAGAATGCATTGCTTTTGCAAATAGGAAAACATTGCTTTTGCAAGTAGGAAAAACAAAATAAAGAGATGCTTGCAAACAGCCTGTTACTAAGGAAATGCTGACCTTGCTTTCTGTCTGTAATCAAGAAGCTTCACACCTGCTGATAACAGGAAACTTTCAGCTTTCCCACAAGGTACATGTGATCAGCCAAGGATGTTACGGTTTTGAAAAAGTACAGAATACTGTTTTCTGATAATTTCTGATAATTTCTAATAATCTTCTCTTCTAAGAGAATAACAAGGAAATATTTTTTCTCTGTACTCTGTACCTATATAAGCCTAACTCCATCTTCATTCGGTGTACAAGCCCTGTTCAAAAGTGCCCCTAGGTACTTTGGCTGTACCTGCGCATAATAAACAGCCGTTGACTCTCCTTCCTGATTCTCTGGTGGTTTGTCTCAGAATTCCCGCTACATCACTTTGTGGTTCCTAGGGAGCCACGTTTCCCATCAGCCCAAAGAGCCACGTGGGTGTTTTATGGCGTGCGCCAGCCCAGACATGTGCCCATAAAACAACATAAATGTCAAGTATGCAACTCCACAACTAAGTAAGTAACAAAGTGAATCAGCTTTATTGAGAATGAGAACTTCCAAAGATCGCACAGCATCACAACAACACACAACAGGAGCATAGTTCCTTTTAAACTCTCCCGGGCTGGGGTAGCCACGCCCTCACAAAGTTAACATCCAATCCGGTTACAGAGATAACAACCAATCATTTGTCTTCCCTCCAGCACAGACTCTTACATTTCATTGGTTACAGATTATGCTTCAGCCAATGGTGTTGCTCCAGATTACAATCCGGCTGAGCTCTCAAGCTTAACATTACATGTCAATGGTAAAGACACAACAATAGCGATTATTTTTTATTATGTAACGATAGCCTTTTCAATTCCCAAAGCTCCTCTAAGCATACAGGGTAATCTCTCCTCCAACAGCTGTGGAAACTTTGGTGGCCTTTGTGTCTCTGGAGTGGGGAGAGGGGCTTCTCTCTGTAGGGTTGCCAACTCTGGGCTGCAAAACTCCTGGAGGTTTTGGGGGTGGAGCCCGCGGAGGGCTGGCTTTGGGGAGAGGAAGGATGTCAGTGGGACGTAATGCCATCGACTTCGCCTTCCAAGCAGCCGTTGTCTCAATGGAAACTCACCTTTGTCGTCTGGAGATCAGTTGTAATTCCAGGAGAGCTCCCAGAGGACCCCTGCTGGCCGGGAGGCAGGAGCTGTGGAGACCATTCAGGCAAGACAGGAGAATCCCGTGGTTGTTTGGCAATAAACGGTTACATTTCCTTTCTTACTTTTGGTGTGCCCCTCATATGATTGGGCCCAAAGTTATTACCAGGAATCAGAAGTGGAACGCCAAACAGACATTTGCAGCAGGAGTAGGAGCCGGTGAATACGTGTGGACAAGAAGAGCTCCAGCTGAGGAGAAGGAGGAGGAAGAGGAGGAGGAGGAAGAAGAAGAAGAGGAGGAGGAGGAGATTGGATCTATACCCTGCCCTTCACTACCCGAAGGAGTCTCAGAGTGGCTCACAATCTCCTTCCCCTTCCCCTCCCCACAACAGACACTGTGTGACGTGGGTGGGGCTGAGAGAGCTCTTTCGAGGACTGCCCTTGAGAGAACAGCTCTGAGAGAACTTGTGACTGACCCGAGGTCACCCAGCTGGCTGCATGTGGAGGAGTGGGGAATCCAACCCGGTTCTCCCAGATTAGAGTCCGCGCTCCTAGCCACGTCGCCAAACTGACTAAAGCTACAATTCCACAGGGCATGTAAAGTGGAGCTGTCCTGCCAGGCCTTTGGCGGAGGTGGCAGGTGTTCTTTACCATCTCGGCCTCCCCTGCCACTAGCAGGCCTACAGGCCCCTACTGTCCTACTAACACCTAACGGGAAGTCTTCGGACTGATGCTGTTTTTTTGCAGCCACCCTGTTCTAATTTATTTGGTTTCCAATCATATATTTATTGTGCGATCTCTGTTGTGAGCCGCCCTGAGTCCACGGTGGGAGAGGGCGGGATCTAAGTGCGACCAATAAACAAATAAAAATAAATGAATAAAGCCTGTTTGGGAGTGGGAACCAGCCGCAGAGACTTAAAGGTGGAGTTTTTTGCAGCTGCTGTCCAGCCAGAGGATGTCTGGCGATATTGTGGGGAATTGGCAGAGTGGTGGTTTTCCCTGTCTCTTCTCGGTGGCCGGCTTGCTCTTCTCACTGCAGCCTCCTGGGTGTCGGGCTGAGAGCGCAGAGACCGTGGAGAAGGGTAGAGGGTTGTTGGACAGGAGAGACCCTCGGCATCCATCCCCGGCCCACCACTTGGGGAGGCTTGCAGCATATCCCCCCTCCCTCTGGGCAGCAGCTCTTTCAAGGTGCCCCCCCACCCACCCACCCACCACTGGGCTCCGGACTTGGCCACTTTTCTGGAAGAGGGGGTGGGTCACGACGGGTTGCCAGCTCCCAGACGGGAAGTCTGGGGAGGGCAGGCTTCGGGGTCCATCCACAGAGCCCACCCTGCAAAGCAGCCGTGTTTCTCTAGGGGAGCTGAGCTCTGTCGCCTGGAGATGTTATAATTTTGGGAGATCTCCAGGCCCCACCTGCAGGTTAAAAGTAAGATGGATCATGGGTTGGAATGGAGGCTGGCAACCCGGCGGTTGTTAGCCGTTCCGTCGTGTTCGACCCTCGGCAATTCCATGGGCCATCTCTCTCCACATTTCCCGATCTTGTCCTGTCTTGAGCTGCGGCGGCTCAAGTGGTTGAGATGCTGAACTGCAGGCTGTGGAAGATCGGTAGTTCAGCAGTTCGAGACCCGAGTGTGCCGCATGACGGAGTGAGCTCCCGTCTCTAGTTCCAGCTCCTGCCAACCTAGCCGTTCAAAAGCAAGAAATTGCAAGTAGATAAATAGGTACCACTTCGGTGGGAAGAGAACAGCGTTCTGTGTGCCTCGGTGTTTAGTCATGCCGGCCACATGACCACGGAAATGTCTTCGGACAGCGCTGGCTCTTCGGCTTGGAAACGGAGATGAGCACCATAACCCTAGAGTCGGACTCCACTGGCTTTCGAGCAAGGGAGACCTTTACCTTTTACCTGTTACTTTGAGTCGTTCCATGCTCAGGCTGGTGTCGACTTTTATGGTGTCTAGCCACCATGTTCTTGGGGTGCCATATTGGGTGGGGGCTGATGCTTGGAAGAACCAGGAGTTCTGCAGGGCCGTGAAAACGGAGCTTTTTAGGCAGGCGTTCCGTTAGGAGCGTCGTCTTACCAGCAGCGCCTTGTGTGCACTCTGACCCAGCATGACCTAGCGCCGTGGCACCGCTGAACGTGTCCTTAAACTGCCCTTTATTTCTATCGCCATCAAAGTTATGTTTTAAATTGATTTGTCTGTGTTTTAAATGATTTATTGTATTTTATCATTTGCAAAATGCATATTGTTCATCAGTTTTGTGGAAGCCGCCCTGAGCCCGCCTTGGCGGGGAGGGCGGGGTAAAAGTTAAAGCAATAAATAAATAAAGCAATAAATGTCAAAGACCCAAACGTGGCTCTACTGAGATCTGGCACAGGCATTTCCATTTCTAAAATCCTATCACGGACTGAAAATATCTGGTCACTAATGCGTCTCTGTGTGCGAGCAGGCATGCTGTCAGTGCTCCTTTTGGGAAGGATTACTGGATCATATGAATCTGTAGATGTATTTTCCCCTGCACATGTTTGCAAATGGATAGCTGATTTATGTTTGCCCTGTAGTCACAGCCCATCTTTGTGGCTGAAATTCCTGATCCTGCTGCCCTGGGTTGAATCTGTGACCTTCCACATTAAAAACAAACAAACAGTGTTCTACCCAGAGCACTACAGTTACTTTAGCTGCCGTGAGATGTACCTTCTTCATCACCTTTTCCCCAGGTCAAGATTCTTAGCAGGCTACAAAGCCAGTCTTACTGCCTTGCTAAGACAATATCTGCAAGGGGGACTGTGAATCCTTTATGTAAATTTCTAACTTGCCTTTTTTTTTAAAAAAAATTGCCCATTAGCCCTTTTATTTGTGGAGCTATAAGGGGGAAAGTGGAGACTGTATTCTCTACCCAGTTGCCCAATGAGAAAATCAGAGTGGCTCACAATTTCTAACTTGCCTTTAAAAAAAAAAAATGCCCATTAGCCCTTTTATTTGTGGAGCTATAAGGGGGAAAATGGAGACTGTATTCTCTACCCAGTTGCCCAATGAGAAAATCAGATCTGCTCTTGCTTTCCAGCGCTCTGGGCAAAGAACATGAAAGCTGTGTATTTGTTTGCAGTGGGCATTTGCATGTTTACAAAAATTACCCATTAGTATTTAACACAATTAAATGATTGCATCTGTTCCAAGTGGTGTTGCCAACTCTGGGTTGGGAAACACCTAGAGATTTTTGGGATGGAGCCCGGGTGGTGACTTCAGTGAGTTATAATGCTCTCTAAAGCAGTCATTTCCTCCAGGTGACTGATCTCTGTCACCCGGAGAGCAGTTCTAATTCCAGATCGCCAGGCTCCACCTGGAAGTTGGTAACCCTAGTTCCAATGGTGCCTATTCGCATTCCAGTTTTCCAGCCCCTGCCACTGGGAAAGCACTGCCTGTCTTCATAAGGTTTTCTTGGCAAAGAACTTGGGAATACCTTCCTACGCCAGCTTCCTACCTACGCCAGTTTGGTGTAGGGGTTAAATGCGCGGACTCTAATCTGGGAGAACCGGGTTTGATTCCCCACTCCTCCACTTGCAGCTGCTGGATGACCCTGGGCAAGCTGTAGTTCTGACAAGAGCTGTTCTCTCATGGACAGTTCTGTCAAGAGCTCTCTCAGCCCACCTACCTCACAGGGTGTCTGTTGTGGGGAGGGGAAGGGAAAGGAGTTTGTAAACTGCTCTGAGACTCCTTCGGGTAGTGAAGGGCGGGGTATAAATCCAATCTCTTCTCTTCTTCAAAAATGTTGATAGTACGTACATGGCACCATGCTCTAAGACTTTGCTTACGTTACATCTCTCTTATCAAGCCAGTTTGGTATAGTGGTTAGGAGGGCGGACTCTCACCTGGGAGAACCAGGTTTGATTCCCTATTCCTCTACTTGCAGCTGCTGGTGTGACCTTGGGTCAGTCACAAGTTCTCTCAAGAGCAGTCCTCAAAAGAGCTCTCTCAGACCCACCTACCTCACAGGGTGTCTGTTGTGAGGAGGGGAAAGGAAAGGAGTTTGTAAGCTACTCTGAGACTCTAAGGGCGGGGTATAAATCCAATCTCTTCTTCTCCTTCTTCATTGCTGATCCAAAGAGTAAGTTCTGCCCAGTGAGCTTGAGTTTGTTATTCTACTGTGAAATTAAACAATGCGATTAAAAAAACAACCTGTCTGAGAGCCAGTGTGGATCAGTAGGGCTCAGATCCCAGAGACCTGGTTTTGAATCCCCAGCGCTACCACAGAATCTCATTGGAAACTCTCAGCCTGGCCTACATCACAGGTTTGTTGTTGTAAGAAAATGGAGGAGGGCAGAATGATGTTCTAAGCTGCTCCCAGTCCAAACTGGAGAGAAAAACACGATATAAGCAAAGAAATGCAAATACCTCTTCCAACTTCTGGCAAATGAATGCCCTCCAAAATTTCCATCCGTTAACAGACTTGGTGTAGTGGTTAAGTGCATGGACTCTAATCTGGGAGAAGCGGGTTTGATTCCCCACCCCTCCCAGCTGCTGGATGACCGTGGGTCAGTCACAGTTCTCTCAGAGCTGTTTTCTCACGAGCAGTTCTCGAAAGAGCTCTCTCAGCCCCACCTACCTCACAGGGTGCCTGTTGTGGGGAGGGGAAGGGAAAAGGAGTTTGTAAACTGCTCTGAGACTCCCAGTGAAGGGCGGGGTACAAATCCAATCTCTTCTTCCTTCTTCAGGTCGGCAAACTGAAGGCTTCCTTCCTCAAATTGACTCACCTCCCCTTTTCTGTGTCAGCATACTATCAGGTATGAAGCAAGATGACAGCCTAAGAAAGTAAATGGTGGAGATCATTCTGATCTGGTTGACAGCAGAAGGAGTCATATGATCATGTCACCAGGTTAAAGATTGCATCTCAGTTGCATCAGCTAAAATGATGTCACCATGAGTCAGCACTGATCACTGATTGGTGCTGAACATGTATATAAGTGTGTAAAGTACTTGTAGAGGTGTTCACTCTGTGAATGCCTTGCTGCGGAGCACTCTGCCGGATTGTACAGCGATTTGGAGTTGGAGAGTGCTATATGAACTGCGTATGTATCTGTGTAAATAAATCCACTGTGAATAGTCAGCACTAGCAACCTGGTACGTGTGGTTAATAGACGCTTCATATGCTAACATTCTGACCTATGGCAACCCTCTGAATTAGAGAGCCAGTTTGGTGTAGTGGTTAAGTGCATGGACTCTAATCTGGGAGAACCGGGTTTGACTCCCCACTCCTCCTCCATTTGCACCTGGCTGGATGACCTTGGGCAAGCCATAGTCCTGATAAGGGCTGTCCTTGAAAAAGAGCAGTTTCTCTCAGAGCTCTCTCAGCCCCACCTCCCTCACAGGGTGTCTGTCTGTTGTGGGGAGGGGAAGGGAAAGGAGTGTGTAAGCCGCTCTGAGACTCCATTGGGTAGTGAAGGGCGGGGTAGAAATCCAGTCTCTTCTTCTCCTCCAAAATGTCCTATCATTAGCAGCGATTCTCAGGTCTTGCAAACTGTAACTATATGAACTTATGTTT
>NW_015165940.1:0-15151 GCF_001447785.1 Gekko japonicus
CTGTTCGGATGATTGAGAACTTCTGGGGATGCAGCAGCTGTGTCACCTAAATGCATCACCACATTCCCCTGATAACGAAAAGAGAGGAATCGCATTCAGTCTGAGCTGGGAATGGCTTATTTCCCTTAGGAGAGCCAGTGTGGTTTAGCGGTTAGGCGAGGATCCGGGAGACGTTGCATCCCCCACTCTCCTGTGTCCTCAGTAAACTCGAACCAGCCATTCTCCAGTTTGGTGTAGTGGTGAAGTGCGTGGGCTCTAATCTGGGAGAACCAGGTTTGATTCCCCACCCCTCCACATGCAGCTGCTGGATGACCTTGGGCAAGGCATAGATGGTTCTGATAAGAGCTGTTCTTGAAAAAGAGCCGTTTCTGTCAAGAGCTCTCTCACCCCCGCCTACCTCACAGGGTGTCTGTTGTGGGGAGGGGAAGGGAAAGGAGTCTGTAAGCCGCTCTGAGACTCCTTTGGGCAGTGAAGGGCGGGGTATAAATCCAATCTCTTCTTCTTTTACCTCACAGGGTATCTGTTGTGGGGAGGGGAAGAGAAAGGGGATTGTCAGCCGCTCTGGGACACCTTTGGGTAGTGAAGGGCAGGGTCTAAATCCAATCTCTTCTTCTTCTTTTACCTCACAGGGTGTCTGTTGTGGGGAGGGGAAGGGAAAGGAGTTTGTAAGCCGCTCTGAGACTCCTTTGGGTAGTGAAGGGCGGGGTCTAAATCCAATCTCTTCTTCTTCTTCTTCTTCTCAGCCTAACCTACCCACCTTGCAAGGTTGTTGCGAAGATAAACTGGGGATGGTCGAGCCACGTATGCTGCCCCAAGCCCCTTGGAGGAAGGGAAGAATAAAAATGTACTAGATAGATAGACTGGCCCTCACCTGGGTAGCCTAGGCTAGCCCAGTCTTGTCTGGTCCCAGAAGCTAAGCGGGATCAGCCCTGGTTAGTATCTGTATGGGAGACCAACAAGGAATACCAGGGTTATTATGCAGAGGCAGGCAGTGGCAAACCACCTCTGAACGTCTCTTGCCTTGAAAACCCTATGGGGTCACCATAGGTTGGCTAGGACTTGACAGCAAAAAAGAAAAAGAAAAAGATAAACTGTGCTCTAACACGACATTTGAAATAAGAAAAGAAAAGGAAAAAAATTGATTATGGAACATTTTATTTTAGCATGGTGAATACGATATTTTAAGACAAGGTGTTCAAATATTTTCCAAATCATTTCTAAAAAATATGTATGGCATCAGATTGATCTAATTTCTGTGTACTGAGGACAAGCAAGTCCTAGGTTACCAACTGAACTCTCCAATGCAAGAACAAGATGCATTTCTTCCTTTAGGAGGTGCTATTGTCACAAGAAAAGAAAAAGCAAGAACAAGATGCATTTCCTCCTTTAGGAGGTGCTATTGTCACAAGAAAAGAAAAAGGGTTCAGTTTTGTTTTTGCATGTGGGTGGGTATTCTGTTTGTAAGAATTGTTTGGATACACTATATTTTTAATATGCTAGTTGTGATAATGTCATGGCAAGTAAAAATGTCCATAGTAATATTTTATGTTCCTAAAGTAACAGAATGGCTATCAATCTGGAAAGGAAAAAAGAAATGCTAATGTAGCAATTTTTTTTCATTTTTTTTGAAAATGTCCATCCCCCCCCCCGAAAAAAATAGGGGAAAAAAGTTTCCCCCCCCCAAGCTTCAAAATTTTTGGAAATTTTACATCTCTAGTTGAGACTCCTCAAACCCTCCAACAGCAGAGAATTGGCTTGTGAAGGTGAGACTTCTGAAACCTTTCCCCAAGGAATCTGTCACTGTCCATGGTGCTGAAATAGCAGTGGAAACTCCATGAGCACAATAAAGGTATAGGTAAAGGTTTCCCTTGCTTGAAAACTAGTCAAATCTGACTCTAGGCAGCGGTGCTCATCTCCGTTTCCAACCCAAAGAGCCAGCGCTGTCTGAAGACATTTCTGTGGTCATGTGACTGGCATGAATAAGCGCCAAGGCACACGGAACCAAAGCGGTACCTATTTATCTACTTGCAATGTCTTGCTTTCGAACTGCTAGAGAGCCAGTTTGGTGTAGTGGTTAAGTGAGCAGACTCTAACCTGGGAGAACCAGGTTTGATTCCCTACTCCTCCGCTTGCACCTGGCTGGATGACCTTGGGCAAGCCGTAGTTCTGATAAGAGCTGTTCTTGAAAAAGAGCAGTTTCTGTCAGAGCTCTCTCAGCCCCACCCGCCTCACAGGGTGTCTGTTGTGGGGAGGGGAAGGGAAAGGAGTTTGTAAGCTGGTCTGAGACACCTTTGGGTAGTGAACAGCAGGGTATAAATCCAATCTCTTCTTCTTCTTCTAGGTTGCCAGGAGTTGGGGCCAGAGATGGGAGCTCACTCCGTCACACAGTACTAGGGTCTTGAACTGCCAAACTACAGACATTCCAGTATGCAGCTCAGCGTCTTAACCTCTGAACCACCACGGCCCCATATGAGCACATACGACACCACAAGCTTCCCCTGCTGTGACCCAAAGAGACAGCCTCCTAATTAGCTGGGGGAAATTAGCTTTAAGGGAAACTAAGCAAGAGGGGGTAGCTCGGATTCTCCACCTATGTATACGTGGATCTTTCCCTTAGAGAACTCTTGAATTAAACCAGTCAGATGTTCCCCTGGAAAGGAGTTTATTGAAAGAGGAATAAAAGGGCAACACACCGTGGTCTCTGCCGCTTTCCATGGTCCTGAAATAGATTTGGAAACTCCACGAGCACAATACGACGCCACAAGATTTCCCTGCCTGTTTCCAGCGATCAGGACCTCAGTTATCCAAACCAGTCAGACTGAGATGTGTCACCCTGTTAGTCTGTCCATAACAGTAGAAAAGAGCAAGAGTCCAAGAGCACCTGAAAGACTAACAAAATATGTGGCAGGGGATGCGCTGTCGTGAATCACTGCTCACGTCTTCAGATGCCAAAGAGCAAGAGTCCAATGGCACCTTAGGTAAAAGTAAAGGTTCCCTTGCTCAAAAGCCAGTCGAGTCCGACTCTAGGGTTGCGGTGCTCATCTCTGTTTCAAAGCCGAAGAGCCAGCGCTTTCCGAAGACGTTTTCCGTGGTCATGTGGCCGGCATGACTAAACACCAAGGCGCACGGAACGCTGTTACCTTCCCACCGAAGTGGTCCCTATTTATCTACTTGCAATGTCTTGCTTTTGAACTGCCAGGTTGGCTGGAGCTGGAACTAGAGATGGGAGCTCACTCCGTCATGCGGCACCCGGGTCTCGAACTGCTGAACTACCGACCTGCCACAGCCTGCAGTTCAGCGTCTTAACCACTTGAGCCACCGCAGCTCCACCTTAAGGACTAACAAAAAGATATGGCAGGGGATGAGCTCTCGTGAGTCACCGCTCGCTTCGCCAGATCTGACGAAGCGAGCCGTGACTCACAAAAGCTCCTCCCCTGCCACAAACGTTGTTAGCCTTTAAGATGCTACCGGACTCTTGCTCTTTTTCTACCATGACCGCCTGACTGACACAGCTACCCATCTTTTAATATCTGAGGTATCTGACTCCAAACCAGCTCGTTATTAAAATTTCTGCCAATGGAAACTGTTACTAAATAAACCTGACATAAAAATCTACACTTGTCCCGATCCGGTGGCCACGGGATGTAGACTTCACCCCCCAGAGACGCCCCAACTGCCCGACTCACCCGGGAACCAGCAGAGGAGTGGAGCCACCATGATGCCATGGCAACCGAGGGAGCTGTGGCCTGGCTTCTCAGCACTTGAAGCCCCGGGAGAGACAACCTTTGGTGACCTGGAGAGCTGCAGTAGCGTCGGCAGAGCACGGTTCCTGGAGTGTGCACCCCGGAACCCCACCCCAGCGAGCAGCGTTGCGATCGTCGCAGAGGGAGAACTGAGAGTGGACACGGCGAGGAGCCCGGGTACACCGGCAACCACGCCTGGAATGTCCAGATGGCATCCGGGCTTATCACTAGGGTGGGGCCAGACTGGGCGTCGAGGGGGCGGGAAACACAGGCGGTGCTGGGAGTGGAGAAGGGGGAATAAAAGGAGAGAGATGCAGAGGGGCCGGGGAGGAGAAACGTGCGAGGTGTCACGGTAGAGCCAGGGAGTCAGACTGGGAAGGTGGGTCACAAGACAAGTCCGAGGGTCAGCCGGGAGAGCAGTCAGCAGAGCGTTAAACAAGTCCCAAAACACCAGACACAGCCGTAGTCAAACGTTACCAGAGGTCAGAGTCTGGAGAGCAAAGCCGAGAGCGTCATCAGATTCAAAGCTGGGAGTCAGGAGCCAGAGCAGAAGTCCAAAAATGCAAGCCGAGTCCAAAAAGCCACAGAGTCAAACAGGAATCAAGGTGCAGAGCTTCTGGTTCTACGAACGAGGTTGCCAGCATAAATTGCTCATGGCCAGAGGCCCTACTAAACAGTGCTCTGGCCCATTAACCCATTAGCACCTTTGTGCGAGGTCCTGGCTGCTGTTAAAACTCAGGGCTCAAGGATCTCTGCCCTCTTGAACGTTTTCATCGGCTAGCCAGCTCCTGACGTCTCTGATCCCTAAGCCTACTTACAGGTGGGGGAGATGCAGGTGGTGAGCTGCTTATGGCCTGCTCAATCCCAGGTGCAAACCGTCCTGTAGTTGGCTCAGATTGCTGTGTATCCTCTTCCGTACTTACAGTAGGTGCAGATCCTGATGCTTCTTCAGCTCTTAAAGGCACTGAATCCTCCCCTCTTAGGCTGTCAGGAGCTGGATCTGGGGATGAGTCAAGGGCAGGAATGACACTTGGAGTCTCAGAGCAGCTTACAAACTCCTTCCCCTTCCCCTCCCCACAACAGACACCCTGTGAGGTGGGTGGGGATGAGAGAGCTCTGACACAAACTGCTCTTTTCCAAGGACAGCTGTGCGAGAGCTTGTGACTGACCCAAAGTCACACCAGCAGCTGCATGTGGAGGAGTGGGGAATCAAACCTGGTTCTCCCAGATTAGAGTCCGCACACTTAACCACTACACCAAACTGGCAAATGAGGAAACTGACCTGGGAGAAACGGAGAGCGAGAGGGAGAGGGAGAACGAGAGGTGTCCTGTGCACGCCGGCAGAGGGACTCAAGGGGTGACGTTTGCCCCATCCCCTGCCTATCTGAGACCCCATGGCAAACTCTTCCTTAACGAACTACCTCCAACTCCCAGGAGGACCATCCACCCTGGTGGGAAGCCAGACACCACGGCCACGGGCGGGTCAGCTCCCGGGCCACAGACGAAGCCTGAAAACACTGAAAATCAAAAAACAAGGATTGAGAAGATGCAGGGGAAATCGGGGGATGCCGCAGGTCAAAATGCGGCCGCGCAGCAAGTAGAAGAAGAAGAAGAAGAAGAAGAAGAAGAAGAAGAAGAAGAAGAAGAAGAAGAAGAAGAAGAAGAAGAAGAAGAAGAAGAAGAAGAGATTGGATTTATACCCCGCCCTTCACTACCCAAAGGTGTCTCAGAGCGGCTTACAAACTCCTTTCCCTTCCCCTCCCCACAACAGACACCCTGTGAGGTAGAAGAAGAAGAAGAAGAAGAAGAAGAAGAAGAAGAGATTGGATTTATACCCCGCCCTTCACTTGGAGTCTCAGAGCGGCTTACAAACTCCTCTCCCTTCCCCTCCCTACAACAGACACCCTGTGAGGTGGGTGGGGCTGAGAGAACTCTGACACAAACTGCTCTTTTTCAAGGACAGCTGTGCCAGAGCTTGTGACTGACCCAAGGTCACATCAGCAGGGGCAAGTGGAGGAGTGGGGAATCAAACCCGGTTCTCCCAGATTAGAGTCCGCACACTTAACCACTACACCAGACTGGGTGTAGTGGGAAGTTGATGGATACAATCGGGGGGGGGGAAAGGGACGAGCGAGGGCAGCACAGCTGCTTGTGGGAAATCGGTCCCTCTCCTTTCTACTGCTACAGTAACCCCTACATCACACTAGTCTGATAGCCCTTACCCACAAATGCAGAATGAAATCATACAGAAATCCTGATATTCATAGTTAGAACTGAGTCTAGTACCACCCTAGAGGCCGATACGATTTTTGGGGGTAAGAGCTCTCAGGACTCGAAGCTCCCTTCATCAGATACAAGTCAGACAAAGGGAGATATGACTCTCGAAAGCTCATCCTGGTTGGTCTCTAAGTTGCCGCAGAGCTCATTTCTCGCCGCCCTGCTGCGGACCAACACGGCCATCATAGAAAATTCATAGAAAATTCTCAGGGGTTCTGAGAACTGCCATGACAGTTTGGAGGTCTGACATTTGGAGACGGTTTTTCTACAAAATGGAGTTGTTTTTTATTTAAAATAACAAGAGCTGCTGTGTGACATTCTGTTAACTGAACGCCCACTTCCTTCCGCACTCACCCTCTCCCCCCCTAAGGCTTTTAACTCTGATCAAGTTAAGAAGTTAACTTTGCCATTACTGTACACTTCTAATCTTCTTACCCGGGTGCTTAATTGCCATTGTTGTCCCAGGAAAATGTCAGCGTGAGTCACAGACAGTCTTCCATTAGGATGAATATTAATTCAACTTACCCATTGTGAGAACGGGGGATTTTTTCTTTCTTTCTTTTCGAACTTTTGCTATCACTACTTTGGGAATGTAAGAACATAAGAAGAGCCCTGCTGGACCAGACCAATAGTGTATGTAGTAGAGCCTCCTGTCTCACACAGTGGCCAACCAGTTCCTTTGGAGGACCAACAACAGGGCCTAGAGGCCGAGGCCTTCATAAGAACATCAGGAGATCCCTGCTGGATCAGACCAGTGAGGGTCCATCTAGTCCAGCCTCCTGTCTCACACAGTGGCCAACCAGTTCCTTTGGAGGACCAACAACAGGGCCTAGAGGCCGAGGCCTTCATAAGAACATCAGGAGATCCCTGCTGGATCAGACCAGTGAGGGTCCATCTAGTCCAGCCTCCTGTCTCACACAGTGGCCAACCAGTTCCTTTGGAGGACCAACAACAGGGCCTAGAGGCCGAGGCCTTCATAAGAACATCAGGAGATCCCTGCTGGATCAGACCAGTGAGGGTCCATCTAGTCCAGCCTCCTGTCTCACACAGTGGCCAACCAGTTCCTTTGGAGGACCAACAACAGGGCCTAGAGGCCGAGGCCTTCATAAGAACATCAGGAGATCCCTGCTGGATCAGACCAGTGAGGGTCCATCTAGTCCAGCCTCCTGTCTCACACAGTGGCCAACCAGTTCCTTTGGAGGACCAACAACAGGGCCTAGAGGCCGAGGCCTTCATAAGAACATCAGGAGATCCCTGCTGGATCAGACCAGTGAGGGTCCATCTAGTCCAGCCTCCTGTCTCACACAGTGGCCAACCAGTTTCTCTGGAGGACCAACAACAGGACATAAAGACTGGACTAGATGGGCCACTGCCTCAGCTTCTATGCTCTGTTCTTGGCCCTCCAGAGGAACCAGTTGGCCACAGTGTGAGACAGGATGCTGGACTAGATGGACCACTGGTCTGATCCAGCAGCACTCTTCTGATGTTCTTATGAAGGTCTTGGCCTCTCTGCCCTGTTGTTGGCCCTCCATAGGAAATGGTTCGCCTTTGCATGAGACAGGATGCTGGGCTAGATGGACCACTGGTCTGATCCATCAGTGATCTTCTGATGTTCTGATGTTCTTAATCCCACCTCCTCGCTGTTCACCAAGTGCTGAATCGGTTCTCCTGCTGGCTGCTGTTGAAAACTCCCCCTCCCCCAGGCCTTTGGTTGATTTTTTTTTAAAGCCCTTTTGCTGGCTATCATTTCCTCGCTCCAGTTTTCATTGATTTTTTTTGCGATGAGTTTTTCAGAGATGGTTTTAAAGCTGTTTATTGGGAATAGCTTTGGGAGTTTATGTTGCGAATAAATAAAAAAACAGGGGACGGCAGGGGTGTTGTTGTTGTTCAGTCGCACAGTTGAGTCGGACTACTCATGACCCCATGGACCAGATCACGCCAGGCCCTCCTGTCTTCCGCCATCCTCTGAAGTTTGCTCAACTTCATGTTCGTTGCATCGATGACACTGTCTAACCCTCTCATCCTTTGCCGTCCCCGTCTTCTTTGACCTTCAATCTTTCCCAGCATCAGGGCCTTCTTCTCCAGTGAGTGCTCCCTTCTCATTGGGTGGCCAAAGTATTTGAGCTTCAGTTTCATTATCTGGCCTTCCAGGGAACAGTCGGGGTTGATTTCTTTTAGGATTGACTGATTTGATCTTCTTGCAGTCCAAGGGACTCTCAAGAGTCTTCTCCAGCACCATAGTTCAAAAGAATCTATTCTTCGGCGCTCGGCCTTCCTTATAGTCCAACTCTCGCAGCCATATATGACTACTGGGAATACCATTGCTTTGACTACGCGGACTTTTGTTGGCAGGGTGATGTCTCTACTTTTTATCATGCTGTTTAGGTTCGCCATCGCTTTCCTCCCAAGGAGCAGGTGTCTTTTAATTTCATGGCTGCAGTCACAGTCTGTGGTGATCTGGGATCCCAGGAACGTGAAGTCTGCCACTACTTCCACGACTTCCCCTTGTATTTGCCAAGGAGTGATGGGGCCGGATGCCATGATCTTAGTTTTTTTGATATTGAGCTTCAAGCCCACTTTTGCGCTCTCCTCTTTTACCCTGAGCAAGAGGCTCTTTAGGTCCTCTTCACTTTCTGCCATCAGAGTGGTATCGTCGGCATATCTGAGGTTGTTGATCTTTCCCCCAGCAATCTTAACTCCTGCTTGTGATTCATCCAGGCCAGCATTTCGCACGATGTACTCTGCGTATATATTAAATAAGCAAGGTGACAATATACATCCTTGTCGTACTCCTGTTCCTATGCTAAACCAATCAGTTGTTCAGTTGTGCAGGGACACATTGGGGCAGAAAAGGATCTGTAAAATCCCTTTTGTAGGGGCTTCAGAACCAGCTTTAGCTTCTGATGGCAGATAGATTTTTTAAAAATGTTCCACACACCTAAAGGATAAATATATTTATTTATTTATTTATTAGATTTATACCCCGCCCTCCCTACAAAGCAGGCTTAGGGCGGCTTCCATACAAAAATAGATACAGTTAAAATCATACAATTATTTAAAATATGACCGATAAAATACAAACACAAGGTGCTGGCAACAGTTAAAAGATTAACTTAGATGGCTCATTTTCAAGATGAATGACCCCTTCCCAGGTCTTCTCAGATGTTCTTTTGCTCAGAATTTCTTACGGCATCGGCTCGATGTTAAAACCACGGGCCAGGGTTCTACGACAGCGGCGGCCCCTAATTAAATGCCTGGCAGAAGAGCTCCGTCTTGCAGGCCCTGCGGAACAGTGAAAGGTTCCCCCAGTTAATGAAGCTTTAATCTGCATATTCCCAAACCTGTTTTGATCCGTGTCTGTGTGTGTTTGTGTTGCCCTTTATCCTTATGGTGTGTAATTGTTTGGGGTTTTTAAAAATCAATTTACCTCCAGGAACCAAAGTGAGTTTAAAGATCCCTTATGAGGAGGGACCTGAGTACTGTAGGCACAAATTCAGATGTGTCTGTCAGGTTAACCCCAATTGCATGGTGATGAACCCTGCTATATATTTGGCCTCCGGTTAATGCTATGTCCGGCAACACAAGGAAGGTGGGTTTTAGAGAAAGGGCTGTTTCTCAGTGGTAGAATGTCTGGTTTGCATGCAGCAGGTCTCTGGCTCAGTCCCTGGCTTCTCCAGATAAAAGGATTGTGAACACATCTATCTGCTACATCATGAATCAGGCCGCTGGTGCATCAAGGTCAGCATTGTCTATCCAGACTGGTGGCAGCTCTCCAGTTTGTCAGATCTCGGGAGCTAAGCAGGGTCGGCCTTGGCTAGTATTTGGAAGGGTGACCTCTAAGGAATACCAGTCACGTGACGCAGAGGCCGGCAATGCCAAACCACCTCTGAAACTTCTCTCGCCTTAAAAGCAAGTCTAGCTCGCCACCTAGTGGTGCATAAGGCTAAAAGAGCTAGAACTTCTGGGCGCCAGACAATCTTAGGATCTCCTGGCTGTACTACACACTCTGCCATGAAACAATGATTAATTATTATTATTAAGCTGGAGGTCTTTGGTTTGTTGTAGCATTAGGAACGCGGACTCTAATATGGGAGAGCCAGGTTTGATTCCCCACCCCTCCACATGCAGCTGCTGGTCTGACCTTGGGCCAGTCACAAGTTCTCCCAGAGCTATCATGAGCAGTTCTCAGAAGAGCTCTCTCTGCCCCACCTACCTCACACGGTGTCTGTTGTGGGGCAGAGAAAGCAAAGGAGACTGTAAGCTGTGCTGAGAGTCCTTTGGGTAGTGGACAGGGTATAAATACAATCTCCTCCTCCTTCTCCTCCTCCTCGTCTTCTTCTTCTCCTCCTCCTTCCTGAAACTGTCAGTCATGGAAGGAAACCAGTATTTGGTCTTCTCTCCGATTCTTTTAAAATTTTTGTTGGCTTAGGATCTCCTGGCTGTACTACACACTCTGCCATGAAACAATGATTAATTATTATTATTAAGCTGGAGGTCTTTGGTTTGTTGTAGCATTAGGAACGCGGACTCTAATATGGGAGAGCCAGGTTTGATTCCCCACCCCTCCACATGCAGCTGCTGGTCTGACCTTGGGCCAGTCACAAGTTCTCCCAGAGCTATCATGAGCAGTTCTCAGAAGAGCTCTCTCTGCCCCACCTACCTCACACGGTGTCTGTTGTGGGGCAGAGAAGGCAAAGGAGACTGTAAGCTGTGTTGAGACTCCTTTGGGTAATGGGGGGGTTATAAATACAATCTCCTCCTCCTTCTCCTCCTCGTCTTCTTCTCCTCCTCCTCCTTCCTGAAACTGTCAGTCATGGAAGGAAACCAGTATTTGGTCTTCTCTCCGATTCTTTTAAAATTTTTGTTGGGTTTCTATGTGTGGTTGTGTGCATGTGTGTATATGTGCTTGCATGTCTGGAACTCATGGTGACTTCTGGTGACCCCTAGTGGGGTTTGGACATTTCAGAGAGGTGGCTTGATATGCCTGCCTCTGCATCCCGGCGAGTGTTCCCTCTAAGGCTGTGTTAGTGTGAGCCAGCTCACAGTTTTTTAGCCTCTAGCTCACAGTTTTTTAGCTTCTGGCTCACAGATTTTTGTCTCAGCTCAGGAAGGAGGCCTCCAGAGCAAACTAACTTATGCAGAAGCCAGAATGGCTCACTCACAACTTTAATGCCAGTATCTCACAACGTAGACTTTTTGCTCACCAGACTCCACAGCTTAAAGGGAGTTTTGATCCCAGCCCTGGTATTCCTTGGAGGTCACCCTTCCAACTACTTGCCAGGGTCGGCCCTGCTTAGCTTCCGAGATCTGACGAGATCGGGCTCGCCCGGGCTATACAAGTCAGGACTTCTCTCCCGTCAATGGTTCTGAATGGCCCTGGGCTGTTGAATGGATTGGTGATGTTTCAGAACATGGGTCCACTGGATGATGCTATGGTTTGGCAGGCCAATGCTCCCGACGTAGTGTTAAGCACGTGTAGCTTCCAAGGTCTGTTAGTCACTCAGTCAGTTTTTATTCAGTGCATAACCAGCACAATTCAGTTAAAGTAAAGGCAAAGGTTCCCTTGCTCGAAAGCCAGTCGAGTCCGACTTAATTGATGCAGCAGCTGAATCGCTCGCTCACAACTTTAAGGCCAGCAGATCACAAAGTAGGATTTTTGCTCACAAGACTCCACAGCTTAGAGCCTGCTTGTCAGGCAAGGCAGGGTATAAATACAAACAATAAATAAATAAATGAATAAAGTAAATAAATAGAGAGAACATTGTCTGAGACCCTTTGGTTGAACTACATAGAAAGACCTATCAATTACATCATAAAGAAATACAATGAAATCCATCCAGTGGGCTTCCTATTTTGTCTGCTTCAGTTCCTTACTTGGTCCTTACGAATTCTATAACCTGTTGCCAGAAACCTGGCACAAATGAGAGAGAGCTGAGGACTGGAATCAAATTGACACCCACCCTCCTGCCCAAGCGAACCTGTACACAACTGCCTTACTTTACCAGTTTGCTGTCGTGGTTCAGTGTGCGGACTCTACTCTGGGAGAACCGGGTTTGATTCCCCACTCCTCCACTTGCACCTGGTTGGATGACCTTGGGCAAGCCGTAGTTCTGACAAGAGCTGTCCTTGAAAAAGTGCGGTTTCTGTCAGAGCTCTCTCAGCCCCACCTCCCTCCCAGGGTGTCCATTGTGGGGAAGGGAAGGGAAAGGAGATTGTAAGCCACTCTGAGACTCCTTCGGGTAGTGAAGGGCCATGGGGTATAAATCCAATCTCCTCCTCCTCCTCCTCCTCCTCCTCCTCCTCTTCTTCTTCTTCTCGCAGATGATATGGTCCTGCTGTCCAGGACACCAGTAGACCACAAAAGGGCACTGAAGCTTCCAAGATCTGACACGATCGGGCTGGCACGGCCATCCAGGCCAGGTGGAAAGCGCTCTCGCGGGCCAGGTCATGTGGTCAGCGGTCTGTGATCCGCACTGCCTCCGCTCTCGTGCCTGAAAAGACCAATCTTAGATTGGCAGGTCTCAGCACCGCTATGACACCTTCGACCTTTGGTGAGTAAAGCATGACTGATGTCCCGCTTCCCACGCTTGCACTTATTCTGGAAACGCCGGGGGCGTGTCTTGTCACCCATGCCGTGTGCCAGGCTCGGGGCTCGGATGCCAGGTGTTACTACGCTTTGCAAGAACGTCCCACTCAGTCAAATCATTCCCACAACCTTCGGAGGTCATGAAGGAAAGCATTCTCCTGCTGGAGCGCCAAACGACCTCTCCCCATCTCTCCGTCTCGAGGCAGCAGATCCCATCTATTGCTCGAAAGCCAGTCGAGTCCGACTCTAGGGTTGCGGTGCTCATCTCCGTTTCAAAGCCGAAGAGGCAGCGCTGTCCGAAGACGTTTCCGTGGTCATGTGGCCGGCATGACTAGATGCCAAGGCGCATGGAACGCTGTTACCTTCCCACCAAAGTGGTACCTATTTATCTACTTGCAATTTCTTGCTGTGCGAAGAAGTAACTTCCTCGTGTCTATCCAAACGCTGGTGGAAAGTGACATCGTCAGGTTGCAGCCGATTTATGGCAAGACCCCATGGAGTTTTCTTAGAATCATAGAGTTGGAAGGGACGTCCAGGAGCAATGCTCCCTCTAAGCTGGGGAGTCTTGTGAGCCAAAATTCTACTCTGTGAGCTACTGGCGTTAAAGTTGTGAGCGAGCGATTGGGCAACTGCATAAATTAGTGTGCTCTGGAGCCCTCCTTCCTGAGCGGAGACAAAAATGTGTGAGCTGGAGGCTAAAAAACTGTGAGCTGGCTCACACTAACTCAGCTTAGAGGGAACACTGGTCCAGGGGCACCTAGTCCAACCCCCTCCACCATGCAGGAAATTTACAAATGCCTCCCGCCCACACTCCCTCAGGGACCCCTCTTCCCTGCCCAGAAGGTGACCAATCCTCCCCAGGATCCCTGGCTAAACAGGCCTGGAGAACAATTGTTTCCTGACCCCAAAATGGAAACCAGCATTTCTCTGGGCGGGTAAGAAAGTGCCGCGAGAACTAAGCACTGAGGCAACCCTTCCTGCCCTCCCTCTCAGGATCTGCCTAAGTTCACAGAATTAGCATTGCTGTCAGATGGCCATCGAGCCTCTGTTTGAAAACTTCCAAAGAAGGAGAGCCCGCCACCTCCCAGGGAAGCCTGTTCCACTGAGGAACTGCTGTGTCAGGAAGGTTTTACTAATGTTTAGCTGAAAACTCTCCTGATTTAATTTCAACCCGTTGGTTCTGGTCCAACATTCTGGGGCAACAGAAAACGACTCTACACCATCCTCTATAGGACAGCCCTTCAAGTGCTTGGGTTATCATATCACCTTTCAGTCATCTCCTCTGCACATACCCAGCTCCTTCAGCCTTTCCTCACGGGACTTGGTCTCCAGACCCCTCACCATCTTCATTGCCCTCCTCTGGATACGTTCCAGGTTGTCCATATCCTTCTTAAATTGTGGGGCCCCAAACTGAACACGATACTCTAGGTGAGGTCTAACCAGAGCAGGGTGAAGCGATACCATCACTTCGTGTGATCAGGACAGTATACTTCTGTTGATACAGCCCAAGGCAAGAGTTGTACAGAGGAGGTTTGCCGTTGCCTGCCCCTGCGTAGCAACCTTGGACTTCCTTGGTGGGATCTCCAAGGTCATCTAGTCCAACCCCCTGAACAAAGCAGGAAATTTACAATACCTCCCCCTCCACATCCGCAATGACCAATGTTCCATGCTCAGAAGATGACAAAAAACCTCCACAATTCCCTGGCTAACCCAGCCTGGAGAAAAATTGCTTCCTGACCCCGAAGTGGCAATCAGCATTTCCCTGGATGTGTAAGAAAGGGCCACAAGAACTATGCACTATGTTGAACGGGACCATCATTCCACTCTGGGGGCTGTCATTCCAATCCCAGAGTAGCCTATCTGGGCCCAAAGACCTTAATCGAATAAAACATTCCACATTTTCTTTGCAACCTTTTTTGTGTGTGTTGCAATGTATTTCAGTGGAGCCCATGCAAGTCAATTGGCATTTTTTGCTCCCAATACCTCCAGTGGCCCTTCAAGCTTTTCCCATTGTTTCCAATGGACAATCCTGTCATTCCAGTACATCCCAGTTGGTTGCCCCTTTGAAACTGTACCACAGTGTTTTAAGTAACAGCAAAATGAAGAACGTGAACATGTACAGAGTGCACATTCCTTACCAATGTTCTCTCTGGGCTGCACATAGCCCCATGATCTTGCAGCTGAAAAGGCCTCTGATCTGCATGTTCTGCCCCCAATCTTGTTCATGCAGTTGGGCTTACCATTTAAAAAGGAAATCATAGAATCATAGAATGTTAGAGTTGGAAGGGACCTTGTGGGTCATCTAGTCCAGCCCCCTACACTCTACAGGAGCATCGCCGAAAGATAGCTCTACAACATACCTGAAAGATGGCTGTCCAGCCTCCGCTTGAAAACGTCCAGCGAAGGAGCGTCCACCACCTCCTGAGGCAGTCTGTTCCACTGCTCAACCACTCTGACAGTCAGGAAGTTTCTCCTGATATTGAGCCGGTATCGACTCCCTTGTAATTTCCACCCATTAGATCTAGTCTCGCAATCCGGAGCAAGA
>NW_015165940.1:16206-19604 GCF_001447785.1 Gekko japonicus
CCCATTAGATCTAGTCTCGCAATCCGGAGCAAGAGAGAATAGATCTGCTCCATCTTCTACATGACAGCCCTTCAAATACTTGAAGACTGCAATCGTGTCCCCTTTAAGCCTTCTCTTTCCCAGGCTAAACATACCCAACTCTTTCAGCCTTTCCTCCTAAGACTTGGATTCCAACCCTCTCACCATCCTGGTTGCCCTCTTCTGGACACACTCATCAACATCCTTCCTAAAATGTGGTGCCCAAAACTGGACACAGGACTCCAGGTGAGGCCTGACTGTAGCAGAATAGAGCGGAACGACCACCTCCCTTGATCTAGACACAGTGCTTCTGTTAATGCATCCTAAGATTGGATTAGCTTTCTTCGCAGTCACATCACACTGCAGGCCCATGTTTAGCTTGTGATCAACCAGAACACCCAGATCCCTTTCACATGTGCTGCTGTCAAGCCAATCCCTCCCATTCTATATCTGTGCCTTTGATTTTTTGTATTTTTGTGTTTTTTGTATTTATTTTGTATTTTGTATTTTTGTAAGAGCTTAGGAGTGGCTGAAGCATTTCCCCCTACTACCGTGAAAAAAACAACTGTTCTTAATCAGTGATATATAGACCCAGGTAAAATAAAATAGAGACACACTTTCCCCCAAATATAAATTGGAGCCAAGCAAATATCTTGGGTCCAACAGAGGTTTTGCAGTCTGACTTGCTACACTGAAAGAAGAAGAAGAAGAAGAGAAGAAGAGATTGGATCTATACCCCGCTCTTCGCTACCTGAGGGAATTTCAGTGAGGCTTACAATCCCTTTCCCTTCCCGTCCCCACAACAGACACCCTGTGAGGTAGGTGGGGCTGAGAGAGCTCTGACAGAAACTGCTCTTGAGAGAACACCTCTGAGAGAACTTGTGACTGACCCGAGGTCACACCAGCAGCTGCATGTGGAAGAGTGAGGAATCAAACCTGGTTCTCCCAGATTTCACCTGTAAATGCTTTTTTCAGTCATTTTAAAAGGTGTGCACTCCTTCAAGCAGAGTAGGGTGCTGCAGTTGACTGGGAGAGGAACGGGCACTGTTTGACTGGGATTGCCTGTAATTGAGAGGAAGTGGAAGGGGCATTGTTTTGCCTGTGATTGAGTGCCTGGGTGAATTTGAATTTGAATAGCTGCTGCCCTGATTACAGAAGTCATCACCCCCACCTGCCAGCTTGTTACCAGAACTGTTGCTCAGGCTGGCAGAAGTGATTAACTTGCAGCAGCTGAGAACTGTCATTTAAAAGTGGTTGACACATTGCAATGTAGAGCTCTCTCTCCTGGTCACAGCTCTCTGTTGGCTAAATGGCTTTTCTTTCTGCACTGAGATCTTCAGCCCCATCCGAAAAAAGTTTGTCCCACAAGCTGCAAAAATCCTGGTTACAGGCCCAGAGCTGGCCACCCTCATTCACACATATTTTTAGAGGTAAATCTTGCATCTCTCTCTCTCTCCCTCTCCCTCTCATATCATCATCATCATCTATCTTGCCAACTCTTGGTTGGGAAATTCTCTGAGATTTGGGGGTGGAGCCTGGGGAGGGCGGGGTTTGGGGAAGGGAGAGACCCCAGCGGTATCATGCTGTACAATTCAGCCTCGAAGCAGCCATTTCCTCCAAGGGAACGGATCTCTTTAGCCTACAGAGCCATTGTAACTCCAGGAGAGCTCCAGGCCCCTCCCGGAAGCTGGCAACCGCAGGAGCAGGGTATGCATTCCTTTCCCCGCCCCGCCTCCTCTGTCAAAGGCAGAGTTGCATTGAATTGGTCTTCATCTCCGCTAACAAGATACTGATGGTAGAGATGGGAGGCGGAAGGAAGGGACAGAGACGGATGTGGGCGTCAGGTGTACGTATCTCTGTTTGCACGCGGGTGAGAAACAGTCAGCATTGGTAGCCCATCAGCATTTCTATAACTGTATATAATGAAGTGGTTAAGACGCTAAACTGCAGGCTGTGGAAGGTCAGTAGTTCAGCAGTTCGAGACCCGAGTGTGCTGCATGACGGAGTGAGCTCCCGTCTCTAGTTCCAGCTCCTGCCAACCTAGCAGTTCGAAAGCAAGAAATTGCAAGTAGATAAATAGGTACCACTTCGGTGGGAAGGGAACAGCGTTCCATGCGCCTTGGTGTTTAGTCATGCCGGCCACATGACCACGGAAACGTCTTCGGACAGCGCTGGCTCTTCGGCTTTGAAACGGAGATGAGCACCGCAACCCTAGAGTTGGACTTGACTGGCTTTTGAGCAAGGGAGACCTTTACCTTTACCTTTATATAACGAAAGACAAGCATTTAGAAAAATCCAACAAGTGGGCGGAAGGGTTCGAAGGCTGCTCAGAGGCCTCCAAACGGCTCGAAGGGTTTGAAGGCTGCTCAGAGGCCTCCAAACGGCTCTTTCTGAAAGAGGAGAGAGACGGGAAAAGTTCCATTCCTCCCGGCGACCGCATTTCTCTTGCCGTCCGTGTTTTCTCGCTGCTCCGAAATGCAGAAGGACGGTCGGACATGGCGCAGAATTTGCCCGCCTGTTGTCTCTCTGCTGAGAAGAAGCTTAGAGTTCTTAACGTCATGACTAATTTCATTGGCAGCATTAAAAATAAAAGGCTTCTTATATTAAAGGCACAAACCCCAGCAGTTCTAATCACTTCTCTGTTGGTCTCTGGCTGTGGGATTAGTAATGGTGCTCTTTTTAAAAAAAGAAAAAAAAGAAAAATACCCTGGATAAGCATATGAAGCAGAGGTCCATTGGTGGCTATTAGCCACAAGGTATAGATGGGAACTCTCGGTCTGGGGCAAGTGATGCTCTGTATTCTTGGTGCTTGGGAGGAGGGGGGCAACAGTGGGAGGGCTTCTAGTGTCCTGATGGCTAGGGAGGGAGAGCTTGTACCTGAATTAAACTTGGCCTTAAAGGTGCCACTGGACTGTTTTGGACCGGGGGGCCGGGGGCCGGGGCTCTGTAACCAACCTGGTTGCTTCTTGCTCTGACAGAGGGCTGCTGGGAGCAGGGGGTGGGGCTTGTTGCATGTGTCCGCCCCCTGGGCTCTTTACTGCCGGAGCTCCGCTCCTGTGCGCTCCCGCAGAAAATGACCCCTGGAAGAACTATGGCTTGCCCAAGGTCATCCAGGAGGAGTGGGGAATCAAACCCGGTTCTCCCAGATTAGAGTCTGCGCTCCTAACCATTACACCAAATGCATCTGAACAGCTGTGATAGAACTATGGCTTGCCCAATGTCATCCAACAGGTGCAAGTGGAGGAGTGGGGAATCAAACCTGGTTCTCCCAGATTAGAGTCTGCGCACTTCACCACGACACCAAACTGGCAGTTTGAAAAGGCTAGAGAAGAGAAAGGGGAGGAAAAATGTGTAATTCCCTTTAAACTGGCCACCAGTAG
>NW_015165940.1:20378-23698 GCF_001447785.1 Gekko japonicus
CGCTTTCGCCCGAGGCGCCAGGGCCTCACCTTACCGCCGCCCCGCCCTTCCTCCTGCACGCGGGGAGTCCTGCCGAGGAGCCGGGGTCCGGGGCAACGCTGGCAGTGGCGAGAGACTGGTGGGGTTGGCCGGCTGGCGTGGCGCTTAAGTAGGCTGCCGAGAGGAGAGGCGCCTCTAGAGGGTGGCTCCTCCCTCTGGCCCTGGAGAAAGTGCCGCCGCCGCTCGCTAGCCAGCCAGTCGCGTGCGGCACACTCGCCTGCTCACCCAGCCCTGCTGGGGCAGCGTCGTCGTGTGCGGGCTGGCCATGGACGAGCCGGCTGGCCCGGTGGAGTTGCACGCGGGGCTGAGCCGGGCTTTGGCAGAGAGCGTCTCCGTCCTGTTTTCCTCCTCTAAAAACTAGGTGCATCTTATGGTTAGGTGCGTCTTATGGCGCGAAAAATACGGTACACATAACTAACCTAACTAACATCATTAGCCAGCCCTTGTGTGTCAGACTTATGACACACTTTCAAGTTCTAAAAACTCTTTATTAGAGTGGATGTTAAAAAAAAAAAAAGCTAGAAGTGTTACCGGTAGACTATGATTAAAAGATAAGTGAACATAGAAAAGAACTAAGAAATGGGCTGGAGGTTGGAGCATTGTGGGAAGCTGGGGGGTGGGGGGAAGAGAAGAAAGGATGTATAATAAAAAATAATATGTTGTGTATTTGAACTAATAATATATCCTACTAAATTGTTTTTGAAAAGAAAAAAAAAACAACAGAGCTAGAAGTGTTACCGGTAGACTATGATTAAAAGATAAGTGAACATAGAAAAGAACTAAGAAATGGGCTGGAGGTTGGAGCACTGTGGGAAGCCGGGGGGGGGGAAGGGAAGAAAGGATGTATAATAAAAATAATATGTTGTGTATTTGAACTAATAATGTATCCTAATAAATTGTTTTTGAAAAAACACACAACAGAGCTGACATAGGTAGCTCTAGGAATCAACAGAAAGTATATGAGAAAACCACAGAGTTTCTGGCAATTCCTAGACCTACCCTCTATCACTTCCAGTTGTTGTGGTTTTTTTACTGGAAGTGACATATGCCACATGCAACACTGTTGGGTTTTTAGTATCTTCAGCCCATGACCTTGTTAGCAATATCACTTAATATTCACTTACGCTTCTGACTCCTGCTTCCTGCGTTGCTCCATCAACTCTCAGTAACTGCTTCACACTGCTTCTCCCCGAGGTGACTTCATCAGCTTCCTCATCGGTTTGTAATTGTTAATCACGTTTGTATAGAAATATTGATTTCTATAAACCCCTGCCTCCCCCTGGAATGTTTTGCTGATACCCTGCTGTGTTGCATTTCCTATTGAAACCATATGGCCTGCCCATTTGGCCGAAACTTTACAGCCCTGCCATATAACCACCCATTTCTTCACACCCCTAGTGGAAAAGCCAGACTTGATGGAGCCTGGCTTTGCTGCTTCAAGCAATCAGTCATGAACAGAATGAAGTTTGGGGGTTGGGGGCATGGTTTTCCAAACTTCCAACCTATCCCTTCAAAGCTACCACGACAACCCAAAATTTGGACACACCCTTCCTACTCGTGATTGGCTGATGGCCACGGCTAGTCATGATTAGATTGGGGTTTAATTGTCTGATCCCTTGGAAGAGAGCTCTCTCTCTCTGTTCTGTTCTGTTCTTGCTATCTCTGCTGCCACCTGAAATGATGTCTTGCCATGTGGTCTCTGGGAGAGACAAAGAGCTGCTTTGGAGCTTAGCACATGCTTGCAAAGATGGACTTCTTGCTCCAAATCCCTTGGGGCTACTGGATTATTACAATGGACAATTCTGGACTGATAACTGTTCCTGACTTGGTAAATATGAAGCATTATGTTTAGTTAAGGCAAACACTGCCCTAGTCTTTCTTATTTTGGAAATCCTTATTAGTCTAACTGCAAAGCTCTGTGCTGAATAAACCTTATTCTTGTTTATAAATAGTGTCTGTTTTGAGGTGTAACTGAATCCCAAGGCTAAATCTTGCAGCCTAACTGGCTACACGCTACCATTGAGTATTAAGTGTACATCTCTGAGGAGGTGCTAGTGTGTTCTGTCTGGGGGCTATTGTTCTGAAATCCAGAGAGCCTACCTCTCTGGGTTATTGTGTAATGTATTGAGCCAGTGTAGAGTTTTCCCCTCCTCCCTGGACTGGCCTGGGGGGCAGAATCTATACAACGTTCTAGTAATTTAACACAGAGGATCACCATTACCTGGATAGCCCGGGCTAGCCTCATCCCCTCAGATCTCGGAAGCTAAGCAGGGTCGGCCCCGGGTAGTATTTGGAAGGGCAACCTCCAAGGAACACCAGTGGCCTGACACAGAGGCAGGCGATGGCAAACCACGCCCGAAATGTCTCTTGCTTCAAAAACAAGTCTAGCTCACCCCCTAGTGGCACATAGCGTTAAAAGGGCTAGGACTTCTGGCTGCCAGACGATCCCAAGATCTCCCGGCTAAACTACATGCAACGAAAAAGAAGAAGAAGAGATTGGATTTATACCCCGCGCCCTTCACTCAGAGTCTCAGAGCGGTTTATAATCTCCTTCCCTTCCTCTCCCCACAACAGACACCCTGTGAAGTCGGTGGGGCTGAGAGAGCTTGTGACTGACCCAAGGTCACCCAGCTGGCTTCATGTGGAGGAGTGGGGAAGGAAACCCGGCTCTCCCAGATTAGAGTCTGCCACTCTTAACCACTACACCAAACTGCCATATGATAACCACAACAGCAACACACAGAGGAATTACACTTGGAAGACCCACACCCAGCCTCGGGTGGTGGCCAGAGAGTTCCCAAAATTACAGCTCATTTCCAGGCTGCAGAGATCAGTTCCCCTGGAGAAAATGGCTGCTTTGGAGGGTGTTACATTCTGCAGAGCTCTCTCCCCTTCCCAAACCCCGCCCTCCACAGGCTCCACCCCCTAAACTTCCAGGTATTTCCCAGACTGGAACTGAGAGGACCCCCGAACCCCTAGTCAACCCCCCTCTCCCTTCATGATCTTCCCTTTATAACCTTCCCTTTAAATAGAATCCCCAGTTCGATTTCCGGCCCCACATCTACGGAAGCGAGCTGTGACTCACAAAAGCTCACATTGAAATAAATGTTGTCGGTCTTTCAGGTGCCGCTGGGCTTTTGTTTTGGGGTTTTTTTTGTATTTTCCAAGGACAGAAAGTCGCATTAATAGTGTGCTGCTTAGCACAATCTGCGGAGTGCTTGTGTGGCAGAAAACCTTCCCCACTCGCTCCCCAAATGATGCCAGAGAGACAGAGCAGGAAT
>NW_015165940.1:23831-35880 GCF_001447785.1 Gekko japonicus
AAAATGGTTGCTTTGGTTGGTTGGTGTTTGTGTATGTGTGTGTGTGTGGCCTCTATGGCATTATAACCTGCTGAGGTCTCTCCCCTCATAGAATCATAGAGTTGGAAGGGACCTCCAGTGTCATCTAGTCCATCCCCCTGCACAATGCAGGAAATCCACAAATACCTCCACCTTGACACCCACAGTGACCGCTGTTCCATGCCCAGAAGATGACCAAAAAACCTCCAGGATCCCAGGCCAAATTGGCCTGGAGAAAAATTGCTTCCCGACCCCCAAGTGGTGATCGGCATGTCCCTGGGCGTGTAACAAAGGGCCACAAGAACTAAGCACTGAGGCGACCCTTCCTGCCCTCCCTCTCATGATATATGAACACCTTTTTGATCGGCTGAGAAAAGAGATGCCTTTTGGAGTTGGTTGTTCAGTTGCAATCATTACAATAGAGTTGGAAGGGACCTCCAGGGTCATCCAGTCCAACCCCCTGCTCAATGCTGGAAAGTCACAAATACCTCCCCCACCCAGGGGTCATTTCCGGCAGGAGCACACGGGAGCGGAGCTCCGGCAGTAAAGCGGCCAGGGGGCAGGCACATGCAACAAGCCCCACCCCCTGCTCCCAGCAGCCCTCAGTCAGAGCAAGAAGCAACCAGGTTGGTTGCAGATCCCCCCCCCGGTCCCCTGGTCCAAAACAGTCCAGTGGCACCTTTAAGGCCAAGTTTTATTCAGGCACAAGCTCTCCCTCCTCTGCGAGGACAGATCTGCACGTTCCCCCCCTCCCGATAGCTAGCAATCCAAAACAGTCCAGTGGAGCCTGAGCGGTGGGTGTTGCCTTCTGACACACTTCCGGTGATCTCAGGGGGTGTGGCATATGCAAATAAGTTATGCTAGTGAGTTATGCTAATGAGCTCCTGCACCTCTTTTTCTACAAAATGACCCCTGCCCCCACCACACCCCCAGTGACTGCTGTTCCACACCCAGAAGATGTCCAAAAATGTCCAGGATCTCCTGCCAACCTGGCCTGGAGAAAATTGCTTCCTGACCCCAAAGTGACGATCAGCATTTCCCTGGGCATGCAAGAAAGGGCCACAAGAACTGAGCACTGAGGCAACCCTTCCTGCCCTCCCTTCTCAGGATCGGCCTCAGTTCATACAAACTCTGCCTCCTCTAGGTTCTATGCTCAAATCTCCAGGGATTTTCCAACCTGGAGTTGGTAACTCTAGGCAGGTCTTACAGGAAGGTAATATTAGTAGAACTCGGGGAAGGTGTTACGTGAGGGTATATGAGGCTGTTTGGCAGAGAGGTGAAAGCTAAGCCTATCCAGTTAGGTAAAAAAAGGTAAAGGTTCCCTTGCTTGAAAGCCAGTCGAGTCCGACTCTAGGGTTGCGGTGCTCATCTCCGTTTCCAAGCCGAAGAGCCAGCGCTGTCCGAAGATGTTTCCGTGGTCATGTGGGTGGCATGACTAAACACCAAGGCGCACGGAATGCTGTTACCTTCCCACCGAAGTGGTCCCTATTTATCCACTTGCAATTTCTTGCTTTCGAACTGCTAGGTTGGCAGGAGCTGGAACTAGAGACGGGAGCTCACTCCGTCTTGTGGCAACTCGGGTCTCGAAATGCTGAACTACCGACCTTCCACAGCCTGCAGTTCAGCGTCTCAACCACTTGAGCCACCGCAGCTCCATCCAGTTAGGTAGGAAGTGGTTAAAAGCTGCTGCCTTAAGCCCCATTGAGAGAGGCAGTACACATTCCAGACGTAAGAGACTGCATTCAGTCATGATAAAAACCCTGTTAGAAGTTGTGGTCACACTGGCGAGGTAAAGCGGGGGTGGGGGCGGGGGGAAGCGAGGCTAATTCCTCCAGAGGAATTTGACCCACAGTTGCGCGATCACACATTTCTTGGAAGCTGCGGGCCCAGCCTGCCACTGCGTGATCAGGCACAACCACGGGTGAGTCAGATTGTTTCCGATGTGCTTAAACGTGGAATTGATGAATTGCATCTCCACACTGAGGGCTCCCTATGGAGTTTGCAATGATGCGCATACTGAGAAGGGGGGGGGAACAACGGCGCCGAGTCGGGACAGCCCCCAGTCCAAAACAGTCCAGTGGCACCTTTAAGACCAAGATTTATTCAGGTAAAAGCTCTCCCTCCTCTGCGAGGACAGATCTGCACGTTCCCCCCCCCCAATAGCTAGCAATCCAAAACAGTCCAGTGGAGCCTGAGCGGTGGGGGGTGCCTTCTGACACACTTCCAGTGATGTCAGGGGGTGTGGCATATGCAAATGAGTTATGCTAATGAGTTATGCTAATGAGCTCCTGCACCTCTTTTTCTACGAAATGACCCCTGTTAGAAACCAGTATTTGTTGAGAAGCATTGCCAGTTTGGTGTAGTGGTGAAGAGCGCAGACTCTAATCTGGGAGAACCAGGCTGGGTGGCCTTGGGCAAGCCACAGTTCTCTCAGAGCTCTCTCAGCCCTGCCTACCTCGTGGGGTGTCTGTGGTGGGGAGGGGAAGGGAAAGGAGTTTGTAAGCCATTCTGAGACTCCTTTGGGTAGTGAAGGGCGGGGTATAAATCCAGTCTTTCCTCCTCCCCCTCCTTCAGTCGGCTAGTCTCAGAGACAGTAGGACAGGGAGCGGATTGGCCGGTTCTCTGGCAAGGCAGGATACAAATTGAAAATGATAAAGTAATGTCATAAATGATAAAGTAAGTCATAAATACCTTACTGGGAAACGTCTTGGTGAGTCTGCTCCGGAGGGTTGCTGGGGAGGCGGAGCAAGCTGGGAAAAGGGGCGTGGCCTGTTGGCTCAGTTGGTTCCTGGGGCCATTTTAATGTCCCGACCCACCCCTGTCTTCCCTCTTGGACAGTGGAAAAGAGGCGAGAAGCAGAAGAACTTTGGCTTTGCACTCAAGCGAAGATCGGTTAGAATCACAGCATCACAGAGTTGGGAGGGGCCATGCAGGTCATCTCGTCCAACCCGCTGCTCAATGCAGGACCAGCCTAGAGCATCCCTGACAACTGACAAGGGTTTGTCCAGCCGCTGCTTGAAGACTGCCAGGGAGGGTGCGCTCACCACCTCCCCAGGCAGCCCATTCCACCGCTGCACAACTCTGACTGTCAAAAAGGTTTTCCTAAGATCCAGCCGACACCTTCCTGCCCTTAATTTAAACCCATTCTTGTGAGTCCTCTCCTCTGCTGCCAACAGGAACAGCTCCCTGCCCTCCTCCAAGTGACAAGCCTTTAAAATCCTCCCAGAGAGCCATCCTGTCCCCCCTCCGCCTCCTCTTCTCCAGACTGAACCTTCCCAAGTCCCTCAACTTTTCCTCATCAGGCATCTTGGTCTCCAGGCCCACCGATCCTCCTCGTCGCTCTCCTCGGCACCCGCTCCGTTCCGTCCGCATCCTTTTTGAAGCGAGGCCTCCAGAACTGCACACAAGACTCCAGGTGTGGACGACTTCCACAGAGTACCGTGTTGCTTTCGCAGGGCAGATTAGCCAATATCCGTAGCACAAACCGTGGTTCATTATGGTGTCCAAATGCAGCCTGATATGAAAGATCTCCAAGATCTATGTGCAAGATCTGAGTCCGATAGCACCTTAGAGCATCACAAGATTTTGGGGGGGTATCAGCTTTGGAGAGTCAACATTCCTTCTGTCAGATATCTGAGCGAGATCTGATTCCAATAGCGCCTTAAGCACCAACGGTACCAAGAAGAAGAGTTTTTATACCCCACTTTCCTCTACCCAAAGGAGTCCCAGAGCAGCTTACCATCACCTTCCCTTCTTCTGTGGTTAAGTGTGCGGACTCTAATCTGGGAGAGCCAGGTTTGATTCCCCACTCCTCCACTTGCACCTGCTGATGTGACCTTGGGTCAGTCACAAGCTCTGGCACAGCTGTCCTTGAAAAACAGCAGTTTGTGTCAGAGTTCTCTCAGCCCCACCCACCTCCCAGGGTGTCTGTGGTGGGGAGGGGAAGGGAGAGGAGTTTGTAAGCCGCTCTGAGACTCCAAGTGAAGGGCGGGGTATAAATCCAATCTCTTCTTCTTTTTCTTCTTATCCCCACAACAATCACCTTGTGACTCGGCAGGTGGGGCTGAGAGAGCTCTGGGAGAACTGTGACTGGCCCAAGGTCACCCAGCTGGCTTCATTGTGGAGGAGTCGGGAATCGAACCCAGTTCTCCATATCAGAGTCCACCGCTCTTAACCATGACACCACTCTGGCCCTAGAATTGCAGGATATAAGTTTTCGAGAATTATCTGAGCAAGTTTTGAACCTATGAACACCTTACAGAGCAACAAGATTTTGAGGTTATAAGCTTTGGCTCTTGAACCCTTACACCGCAGAAATCCAGTTGGTCTCTGTGGTGCTTCTGGACTTGAACCTTGTGCTTCTACTCCAGCCCAACACGGCTACCCACCAATGCCCCCTCTAAGCGGTGTTTTCTTGTGAGCCAAAATTCTCCTTTGTGAGCCGCTGGCATGACAATTGTGAGCGAGCGATCTGGCTGCTGCGTAAAACTAGTGTGCTCTGGAGCCCTCCTTCCTGAGCTGAGTCGAAAACTTGTGAGCCGGAGGTTAAAAAACTGTGTGCTAGCCCACACTAACTCAGCTTAGAGGGAACACTGCTACCTACCTAAATCGAGATCTAGGGGGGGATAGTTTCGGGGGGTTAGCTGCGTTCATCTGCTGTAGAATGACCAGATTCAAATCCGGTAGGTGTTCAGCAGCATTCCCTCTCAGCTGAGTTAGTGTGAGCTAGCTCACAGTTTTTTGAGCCTCCGGCTCACACGGTTTTGTCTGAGCTCAGGAAGGAGGGCTCCAGGGCAAACTCATTGATGCCGTAGCCAGATCGCTCACTCACCACTTTAATGGCAGGAGCTCACAAAGGGGAATTTTTGCTCACAAGACTCCACGGCTTAGCGGGAGCCTTGGTTTTCAGCGGAAGAGCTTAACATAAACATAAGAACATAAGAACATAAGAGACGCCAGTGTTGGATCAGGCCAAAGGCCCATCTAGTCCAACACTCTGTCACACAGTGGCCAAAAATACCAGGTGCCATCAGGAGGTCCACCAGTGGGGCCAGGACATTAGAAGCCCTCCCACTGTTGCCCCCCCCAAGCACCAAGAAGACAGAGCATCACCTGCCCCAGAGCCCCTATCTATACCTTGTGGCTAAGAGCCACTGATGGACCTCTGCTCCATATGCCTATCTAATTCCCTTTTGAAGCCGTCCATGCTTGTAGCTGCCACCACCTCCTGTGGCAGTGAATTCCATGTGTGAATCACTCTTTGGGTGAAGAAGTGCTTCCTTTTATCCGTTCTAACTCAGCAATTTCATGGAGTGCCCACGAGAAGTTCTTGTATGGTGAGAAAGGGAGAAAAGTACCCCTTTCTCTATCTGCTCTGTCTCATGCATAATCTTATAAACCTCAATCATGTCACCCCTCAGCCGTTGTTTCTGCAAGCTAAAGAGCCCTAAGCGCCTTAACCTTTCCTCATAGGGGACGTGTTCCAACCCTTTTATCATTCGAGTAGCCCTTTTCTGCACTTCTGAGAGTCAGAACATCTGGCGAAAGGAGCTTACACCCCTGAATATATTGCTAAGAGGCCCGGAGCTGCGGTGGCTCAAGTGGTTAAGACGCTGAACTGCAGGCTGTGGAAGGTCAGGAGTTCGAGACCCGGGTGTTGCAAGACGGAGTGAGCTCCCGTCTCTAGTTCCAGCTCCTGCCAACCTAGCAGTTCGAAAGCAAGACATTGCAAGTAGATAAATAGGTACCCCTTCGGTGGGAAGGTAACAGCGTTCCGTGTGCCTGGGTGTTTAGTCATGCCGGCCACATGACCACGGAAACGTCTTCGGACAGCGCTGGCTCTTCGGCTTTGAAACGGAGATGAGCACCGCAACCCTAGAGTCGGATTCTACTGGCTTTCGAGCAAGGGAACCTTTACCTTTACCTCTAAGAGGCACCTGGGCTCAGATCTGGACTGTTCACGGGGTTTGAGGCTGGAGTCTGTGCTTCAGAAGGCCCCTCTCTTTCCCCTCCAGCACAAAGTCCTCCTCTCTTGGAAGCCGTCTCTTGCCAATATCTGCTAGAGGTTGGAATCCGCCCACCCTCCCCACCCTTTGGAAGTGTCTAAGAGCCCTTGTGATGCTTCTCTCATTATTCAGAGCTTCCGTCTTTCCCCTATTGGCTCCGGAGAGCTTCTGCCGAGCTGGGGCTCAGTGACAGGTGGCGGCTGCCTGTCCATAAAAGAGGGGCGAGGAGAAATCCGGGCTCCAGATCCACAGGGGAAGACCCTGAGCCGGCTGTCTGCTGCTTCCCAGGTGCCTGCGCTTGCTGCTTCCTGGGTGCCAAAGGGAAGGGGCTTCGGAAGCAACCAGGAAGCCTTCCCCCCACCCCACCCCAAGGACCTGGAGGAGGAGAAGGTGCCAAGGAGAGGGAAACTGCAACTTTTCGAGACTTCGCCGGGCAAGTCAGGGATTCTCTGGAGGTCTGGCAAAGGACTCTGCAGAAAAACTCTTTCCCCGTGTGTGCAAATGCATCCTTTTGTGGGCCCTCTTCCATTGACTGGCCGCGCTATCGCTAGGCAATTCTCTGTCCTGAAGTCTTCCCTTTTCATTTCCTTGATTTATGTCTTTTCCTGCCCGTCCGCTCCCTGTGGCTCCAGGATCAATTCTGTGTCATTAGCGGCAAAGCGCTCATCGCGTGCGCTCCCAGGTTTGCGCTGCCCGTGATACATCTCAGGTATAAACCGGGGAAGAGAAAATAAAATTGGGAAAAACGTACCGATGATGATGATTATTTTTTTTTGCTATTTCCTAGCAATGAGGTTGTCAGCCGAGAGCTGCCTGGAGGTTGTGGATTCACGGCAATTCATTTCTCTGCAGCTCTCGGTGGAGACTCCCGGAGAATTTATGAGCCGGCTGAGCTAAGCAAAGACTTTCGAAGCTCAAAGAGTTCTCTGACAGGAGATGTAGGAAGCTTTCAAACGGGGTTGACAGAAATCCAAATTGAGAAGCTTTTTTGTATTTTAAAAAGCAGCTTTTCGACATAGCAGAAACTCTTTCTACCTAATTTCTCTAAGTCAAATTCAAAGAAAGGAAGAAAGGAAGAAAGGAAGAAAGGAAGAAAGGAAGAAAGGAAGAAAGGAAGAAAGAAAGAAGGAAAGATGATAGATGTAGATGATAGATAGATGATAGACAGATAGATGATAGACAGATAGATGATAGACAGATGATAGATGATGGATAGATAGATTGGAACTGCTCATTTGATTGATAGATAGTCAGACAGATAGACAATAGATGAATGCTAGACAGACATTAGATAGATGATAAATAGGCGGACATATGATAGATAGATAGATAGATAGACAGACATACATTAGATAGATGATAGATGAATGCTAGACAGACATTAGATAGATGATAAAAAGAGGCAGACATTAGACAGATAGATAGATAGATAGACAGACATTAGGTAGATGAATGCTAGGCAGACATTAGATAGATAGATAGATGATAGATAGATAGATAGATAGATAGATAGATAGATAGATAGATAGATAGATAGATAGATGATAGGCAAACATTAGATAGATGATAGATGAATGCTAGACAGACATTAGATAGATGATAAATAGATAGATAGATAGATAGATAGATAGATAGGCAGACACTAGATATAGATAGATAGATAGATGATAGATAGATGATGGATAGATAGATAGATGATAGATAGATAGATAGATAGATAGATAGATAGATAGATAGATAGGTGATAGATAGATAGATAGGTGATAGGTGATAGGTGACAGACTGATTCTGGACATTGCCTATGGATATCACCTGTGTGTGTGTGTACAGAAAAGTGCAAGAGTCCAGTAGCACCTTAAAGACTAAAAAAAAATGTTGCAGGGTATGAGGTTTTGTGAGTCACTCTGTGCGTGTGTATTTCTTGTGAACTTACTAATAATTGGAATTCAGCATCTTTTTTTAAAAAAAATCCCCCTGATTTCAGGCATGCACCTCTGGAACCCAAAGGCACTTTAAAGCGTTTTCTCTAGGATGGGTGGATAAAGTTCATTCTTTAATCCTAGGGGAAGAGTCTGAAATCCGCTGCAATTGTGTGAGATGTCAGCATAGAAGCTATTATAGGGCAAAGGGAGGCAAGGGAGAAGAAGTCTTTGGGCACGATCTGCCGGGGAGTTCTCCCACATAAGCCCCTTCTCAGCGAACGGGAGCTACAGAAGAGCTTCGTGGTGGACTGTGCCCTCCTCACGGTTTCCTTTGAAAAGGCTAGAGAAGTGAAAGGGGAGGGAAAGGGGTGTGATTCCCTTTAGATGTTCTGCTGTTTCTTGGTGGGGGACTCTTTCGCTATAATCCAGATCAGAACCGCTGGTTTGGAAACCGACGGCAGGCAGACACGGAGGACCTATTTTAATCTGAATACTGAGGTTTTACTTTAGAAAAAAAACAACTTATACATTAATTTAAGAGGATCCAAACATAGTAAGGAAAACAATCCCAAATGCTTTCATTTACTTAAAACTATTTGGCAGAGAATTCGACACTTTAATGATGGTCTGGGCCTGGCTGGGGCGATGGCACGCGTGCCCACAGAGAGGGGCTCTGAGTGCCACCTCTGGCCCCCGTGCCATAGGTTCACCACCACTGCTTTAGATGTTCTGCTGTTAATTGGTGGGGGACTCGATATAATCCAGATCGGAACTGCTGGTTTAGAAACCGACGGCAGGCAGACACGGAGGACCAGGGGAACATGTCCTGCAATTTTGTCTTCCTCAGTGAACAAAACACATTTAGAGTGGAATTCCAGAAAAGACAGAGAAGAAGATGATGATATTGGATTTACACCCCGCCCTTCACTACCCAAAGGAGTCTCAGAACGGCTGACAAACTCCTTTCCCTTCCCCTCCCCACAACAGACACCCTGTGAGGCAGGCGGGGCTGAGAGAGCTCTGACAGAAACGGCTCTTTTTTCAAGAACAGCTATGCCAGAACTATGGCTTGCCCAAGTTCATCCAGCAGGTGCAAGTGGAGGAGTGGGGAATCAAACCCGGCCCTCCCAGATTAGAGTCCGCGCACTTAACCACGACACCAAACAAAGCCATCATTCGCTAGCTTTGCCGGTTGCAATGCTACGCAATTTATTCACAAAACTGGACAGCGTGCTGGGAGCCGTTTAGGGGCAATAGCTCTCTGATACGAGCCCCACCGAAATTACTTCTGCGTCCTCGTGTGGTTCCTGTGGGAGGGCGGGATGCGCGCTGAATTGCGCCTTCCGTAGCCTCTCCCATCAGCAGACTTTTACACCCTTTGGAAATGTTAAATGCTTCCATCACCCTTTCCCACCCCCCTGAGTTATGGTATTCATAGCAGCACTGCTTTCCAACTTACACCTTCCCTGACTTTTTGCTTCTCCCTTGTGACTATTTACATGCTCCGCGCTGGTTTCCTAGCCACCCACACGCACACATCTTTATGTGCAAAGAGCAATGTGCAGAAAATCAACTCGCTAGTGGACTTCGGCAACGGATCCGTGGTCATGTCAGCTCAGCGGCAGATCTGCAAGAAGGGTTTTAACACTGGGAAGACTCACCTCGAACTAATGCGGTGTACTGGTTGAGAGTGCTGGACTAGCGTCTGGGTGACCTGGGTTCGAATCCTCACTCCTGCCATGGCAGCATGCTGGGAGACCTTGAGTCACAACAAGCACCTTGTGAGGCAGGTGGGGCCGAGAGAGTTTGGAGAGAACTGGGACTGGCCCGTCGTGGGGAGGAGTGGGGAATCAAACCCGGCTCTCCAGATTGGAGTCTGCGGCTCTTAACCACTACACCAGGCTTAACCACTAGAGCATATTAGAGTAGTCTATCAACAGCTATTGTGTGTGTAAAGTGCCATCAAGTAGCGGCTGGCTTATGGCAACCCCACCAGGGTTTTCCGGGCAAGAGACCAACAGAGGTGGTTTTGCCATCGCCTGCCTCTGCGTAGCAACCCTGGACTTCCTTGGTGGTCCTATCCAAAACTAAAGGAGTTGCGGTGGCTCAAGTGGTTAAGACGCTGAACTGCAGGCTGTGGAAGGTCGGTAGTTCAGCAGTTCGAGACCCGGCTACCGCATGACGGAGTGAGCTCCCGTCTCTAGTTCCAGCTCCTGCCAACCTAGCAGTTCGAAAGCGAGAAATTGCAAGTAGATAAATAGGGACCACTTCGGTGGGAAGGGAACAGCGTTCCGTGGGTGTTTAGTCATGCCGGCCACATGGCCACGGAAACGTCTTCGGACAGCGCTGGCTCTTTGGCTTTGAAACGGAGATGAGCACCGCAACCCTAGAGTCGGACTCGACTGGCTTTCGAGCAAGGGAACCTTTACCTATCCAAAACTAACCAGGGCCGTTCCACCGTAGGTTCTGAAATCTGATGAGAACAGGCCCGATAGGCCAGGGCATGGAGCTGTACTAGCTCTGCTAAAAACAAGAACTTTGTTGATTTCACTTTCTGGATTTTGCTTGCAGAAGAGCTGTTAACAGGTCTCTGCAGCTATGACTGGCTCACGTTCCACTGGACCTTGATGTAGGATGACAACAAGATGACTGGGAGGATCACAAAGACACAAAAGATGCTGTTAGGGTATGCTTGGAAGGATCATGTAGAAAAGACCTTAAAGCACACGGTGTTGACCGTAAAGGGGTTGTTCTGAGTGTCGAAAGTTGTACCCATGGCTACACCAGTGAAAGAGCCCACGTGGTGTAGTGGTTAAGAGTGGTGGACTCTAATCTGGAGAACTGGGTTTGATTCTCCACTTCTCCACATGCAGGCAGCTGGGTGGCCTTGGGTCAGTCACAGAGCTCTCTCGTCTCCACCTACGCTCTCAGGGCGTCTGTGGTGGGGAGAGGAAGGAACGGCAATTGTAAGCTGCTCTAAGACTCCTTCAGTTAGTGAAGAGCAAAGTATACAACCAACTCTTCTTCTTCTTCTTCTTCCACCACAACACTGCTGAGCCTTATGTTGGTGGAAAGTGCCATCAAATTGCAGCTGGTTTACGGCAACTCCCGTAGGCTTTTCAAGGCAAGAGACATGCAGAGGTGGCTGGCCATTGTCTGCTTCTGTGTACTGACCATGGTGGTCTCCCATCCAAATACTAACCAGGGCCGAACCTGCTTAGCTTCTGGGATCTGAAAAGGTAAGGTTAGCTTGGGTCATTGAGGTTAGGACTAATCGTATGCCACTAAGTGGCAACTGAGTTATGGTGACCCCACAAGGTTTTCAGGGCAAGAGAGGAACAGAGGTGGTTGGCTGTTGCCTGCCTCTGCGTAGCAACCCCAGACTTCCTTGGTGGTCTCCCATCCAAGCGCTAACCAAAGCTGACCCTGCTTAGCTTCCAAGATCTGGTAAGATCAGGTTAGCCTGGGTCATCCAGGTCAGGGCAGATGAATAGAGGTGGGCTGCCGTTGCCTACCTCTGCATAACAACCCTGGACTTCCTTGGGGGTCTCCCATCCAAGTCCTAACCAGAGTCAACCCTGCTTAGCTTTCTCGATCTGATGAGATCAGGTTAGCCTGGGTCATCCAGGTCAGGGCAGATGAATAGAGGTGGGCTGCCGTTGCCTGCCTCTGCGTAGCAACCTTGGACTTCCTTGGTGGTCTCCCATCCAAGTCCTAACCAGAGTCAACCCTGCTTAGCTTTCTGAATCTGATGTCAGGGGATGTGGCATATGATGTCCGGTGATGTCAGGGGGTGTGGCATATGCAAATAAGTAATGCTAATGAGTTATGCTAATGAGCTCACGCACCTCTTTTACTATGAAATGTCCCCTGGGAGTTTGTAAGCCGCTCTGAGACTCCGAGTGAAGGGCGGGGTATAAATCCGATCTCCTCCTCCTCTTCTTCCTCTTCTTCCTCTTCTTCTTTCTTCTTCTTCTTCTTTCTTCTCCTTCCTCTTCCTCCTCCTCTTCTTCTTCTTCTTCTTCTTCTTCTTCTTCTTCTTCTTCTTCTTCTTCTTCTTCTTCTTCTTCTTCTTCTTCTTCTTCTTCTTCTTCTTCTTCTTCT